>NC_139231.1:38498155-38717204 GCF_977018435.1 Lepisma saccharinum
CGTTTGTGCACGAATGTGCACGCAAAAATTTCGTTTGTGCACAAGGTGAAATCCGAGATATTAACACCTTAACTTTTGGGGTCAGCCCCCCAACCTTCTCCGATTTGCACCAAAATGGTGCCAAACGTTAGTGCATCGTTTGTGCACGAATGTGCACGCAAAAATTTCGTTTGTGCACAAGGGGAAATCCGAGATATTAACACCTTAACTTTTGGGGTCAGCCCCCTCACCTTCTCCGATTTTCACTAAAACGGTGCCAAACGTTAGTGCATGGTTTGTGCACGAATGTGCACGCAAAAATTTCGTTTGTGCACAAGGGGAAATCCGAGATATTAACACCTTAACTTTTGGGGTCAGCCCCCCCACCTTCTCCGATTTTCACTAAAATGGTGCCAAACGTTAGTGCATCGTTTGTGCACGAATGTGCACGCAAAAATTTCGTTTGTGCACAAGGGGAAATCCGAGATATTAACACCTTAACTTTTGGGGTCAGCCCCCCCACCTTCTCCGATTTGCACCAAAATGATGCCAAACGTTAGTGCATCGTTTGTGCACGAATGTGCACGCAAAAATTTCGTTTGTGCACAAGGGGAAATCCGAGATATTAACACCTTAACGTTTGGGGTCAGCCCCCCCACCTTCTCCTATTTTCACTAAAATGGTGCCAAACGTTAGTGCATCGTTTGTGCACGAATGTGCACGCAAAAATTTCGTTTGTGCACAAACGGAAAACACCAAAATTAGCAAGTTAATTTGGGGGGCTGTCTAAATGCCAGCCCCCCTACCGTCTCTGATTTTCACTAAAATGGTGCCAAACGTTAGTGCATCGTTTGTGCACGAATGTGCACGCAAAAATTTCGTTTGTGCACAAGGGGAAATCCGAGATATTAACACCTTAACTTTTGGGGTCAGCCCCCCCAAATTCTCCGATTTGCACCAAAATGATGCCAAACGTTAGTGCATCGTTTGTGCACGAATGTGCACGCAAAAATTTCGTTTGTGCACAAACGGAAAACACCAAAATTAGCAAGTTAATTTGGGGGGGCTGTCTAAATGCCAGCCCCCCACCGTCTCTGATTTTCACTAAAATGGTGCCAAACGTTAGTGCATCGTTTGTGCACGAATGTGCACGCAAAAATTTCGTTTGTGCACAAACGGAAAACACCAAAATTAGCAATTTAATTTGGGGGGGCTGTCTAAATGCCAGCCCCCCCACCGTCTCTGATTTTCACTAAAATGGTGCCAAACGTTAGTGCATCGTTTGTGCACGAATGTGCACGCAAAAATTTCGTTTGTTCACAAGGGGAAATCCGAGATATTAACACCTTAACTTTTGGGGTCAGCCCCCCCACCTTCTCCGATTTGCACCAAAATGATGCCAAACGTTAGTGCATCGTTTGTGCACGAATGTGCACGCAAAAATTTCGTTTGTGCACAAGGGGAAATCCGAGATATTAACACCTTAACTTTTGGGGTCAGCCCCCCCACCTTCTCCGATTTTCACTAAAATGGTGCCAAACGTTAGTGCATCGTTTGTGCACGAATGTGCACGCAAAAATTTCGTTTGTGCACAAGGGGAAATCCGAGATATTAACTCCTTAACTTTTGGGGTCAGCCCCCCAACCTTCTCCGATTTGCACCAAAATGGTGCCAAACGTTAGTGCATCGTTTGTGCACGAATGTGCACGCAAAAATTTCGTTTGTGCACAAGGGGAAATCCGGGATATTAACACCTTAACTTTTGGGGTCAGCCCCCCCCCACCTTCTCCGATTTGCACCAAAATGATGCCAAACGTTAGTGCATCGTTTGTGCACGAATGTGCACGCAAAAATTTCGTTTGTGCACAAGGGGAAATCCGAGATATTAACACCTTAACTTTTGGGGTCAGCCCCCCCACTTTCTCCGATTTTCACTAAAATGGTGCCAAACGTTAGTGCATCGTTTGTGCACGAATGTGCACGCAAACATTTCGTTTGTGCACAAGGGGAAATCCGAGATATTAACACCTTAACTTTTGGGGTCAGCCCCCCAACCTTCTCCGATTTGCACCAAAATGGTGCCAAACGTTAGTGCATCGTTTGTGCACGAATGTGCACGCAAAAATTTCGTTTGTGCACAAGGGGAAATCCGAGATATTAACACCTTAACTTTTGGGGTCAGCCCCCTCACCTTCTCCGATTTTCACTAAAACGGTGCCAAACGTTAGTGCATGGTTTGTGCACGAATGTGCACGCAAAAATTTCGTTTGTGCACAAGGGGAAATCCGAGATATTAACACCTTAACTTTTGGGGTCAGCCCCCCCACCTTCTCCGATTTTCACTAAAATGGTGCCAAACGTTAGTGCATCGTTTGTGCACGAATGTGCACGCAAAAATTTCGTTTGTGCACAAGGGGAAATCCGAGATATTAACACCTTAACTTTTGGGGTCAGCCCCCCCACCTTCTCCTATTTTCACTAAAATGGTGCCAAACGTTAGTGCATCGTTTGTGCACGAATGTGCACGCAAAAATTTCGTTTGTGCACAAACGGAAAACACCAAAATTAGCAAGTTAATTTGGGGGGCTGTCTAAATGCCAGCCCCCCCACCGTCTCTGATTTTCACTAAAATGGTGCCAAACGTTAGTGCATCGTTTGTGCACGAATGTGCACGCAAAAATTTCGTTTGTGCACAAGGGGAAATCCGAGATATTAACACCTTAACTTTTGGGGTCAGCCCCCCAACCTTCTCCGATTTGCACCAAAATGGTGCCAAACGTTAGTGCATCGTTTGTGCACGAATGTGCACGCAAAAATTTCGTTTGTGCACAAACGGAAAACACCAAAATTAGCAAGTTAATTTGGGGGGCTGTCTAAATGCCAGCCCCCCCACCGTCTCTGATTTTCACTAAAATGGTGCCAAACGTTAGTACATCGTTTGTGCACGAATGTGCACGCAAAAATTTCGTTTGTGCACAAGGGGAAATCCGAGATATTAACACCTTAACTTTTGGGGTCAGCCCCCCAACCTTCTCCGATTTGCACCAAAATGGTGCCAAACGTTAGTGCATCGTTTGTGCACGAATGTGCACGCAAAAATTTCGTTTGTGCACAAGGGGAAATCCGAGATATTAACACCTTAACTTTTGGGGTCAGCCCCCTCACCTTCTCCGATTTTCACTAAAACGGTGCCAAACGTTAGTGCATGGTTTGTGCACGAATGTGCACGCAAAAATTTCGTTTGTGCACAAGGGGAAATCCGAGATATTAACACCTTAACTTTTGGGGTCAGCCCCCCCCACCTTCTCCGATTTTCACTAAAATGGTGCCAAACGTTAGTCCATCGTTTGTGCACGAATGTGCACGCAAAAATTTCGTTTGTGCACAAGGGGAAATCCGAGATATTAACACCTTAACTTTTGGGGTCAGCCCCCCCACCTTCTCCGATTTGCACCAAAATGATGCCAAACGTTAGTGCATCGTTTGTGCACGAATGTGCACGCAAAAATTTCGTTTGTGCACAAGGGGAAATCCGAGATATTAACACCTTAACGTTTGGGGTCAGCCCCCCCACCTTCTCCTATTTTCACTAAAATGGTGCCAAACGTTAGTGCATCGTTTGTGCACGAATGTGCACGCAAAAATTTCGTTTGTGCACAAACGGAAAACACCAAAATTAGCAAGTTAATTTGGGGGGCTGTCTAAATGCCAGCCCCCCCACCGTCTCTGATTTTCACTAAAATGGTGCCAAACGTTAGTGCATCGTTTGTGCACGAATGTGCACGCAAAAATTTCGTTTGTGCACAAGGGGAAATCCGAGATATTAACACCTTAACTTTTGGGGTCAGCCCCCCCAAATTCTCCGATTTGCACCAAAATGATGCCAAAGGTTAGTGCATCGTTTGTGCACGAATGTGCACGCAAAAATTTCGTTTGTGCACAAACGGAAAACACCAAAATTAGCAAGTTAATTTGGGGGGGCTGTCTAAATGCCAGCCCCCCACCGTCTCTGATTTTCACTAAAATGGTGCCAAACGTTAGTGCATCGTTTGTGCACGAATGTGCACGCAAAAATTTCGTTTGTGCACAAACGGAAAACACCAAAATTAGCAATTTAATTTGGGGGGGCTGTCTAAATGCCAGCCCCCCCACCGTCTCTGATTTTCACTAAAATGGTGCCAAACGTTAGTGCATCGTTTGTGCACGAATGTGCACGCAAAAATTTCGTTTGTGCACAAGGGGAAATCCGAGATATTAACACCTTAACTTTTGGGGTCAGCCCCCCCACCTTCTCCGATTTGCACCAAAATGATGCCAAACGTTAGTGCATCGTTTGTGCACGAATGTGCACGCAAAAATTTCGTTTGTGCACAAACGGAAAACACCAAAATTAGCAATTTAATTTGGGGGGCTGTCTAAATGCCAGCCCCCCCACCGTCTCTGATTTTCACTAAAATGGTGCCAAACGTCAGTGCATCGTTTGTGCACGGATGTGCACGCAAAAATTTCGTTTGTGCACAAGGGGAAATCCGAGATATTAACACCTTAACTTTTGGGGTCAGCCCCCCCAAATTCTCCGATTTGCACCAAAATGATGCCAAACGTTAGTGCATCGTTTGTGCACGAATGTGCACGCAAAAATTTCGTTTGTGCACAAACGGAAAACACCAAAATTATCAAGTTAATTTGGGGGGGCTGTCTAAATGCCAGCCCCCCACCGTCTCTGATTTTCACTAAAATGGTGCCAAACGTTAGTGCATCGTTTGTGCACGAATGTGCACGCAAAAATTTCGTTTGTGCACAAGGGGAAATCCGAGATATTAACACCTTAACTTTTGGGGTCAGCCCCCTCACCTTCTCCGATTTTCACTAAAACGGTGCCAAACGTTAGTGCATGGTTTGTGCACGAATGTGCACGCAAAAATTTCGTTTGTGCACAAGGGGAAATCCGAGATATTAACACCTTAACTTTTGGGGTCAGCCCCCTCACCTTCTCCGATTTGCACCAAAATGGTGCCAAACGTTAGTGCATCGTTTGTGCACGAATGTGCACGCAAAAATTTCGTTTGTGCACAAGGGGAAATCCGAGATATTAACACCTTAACTTTTGGGGTCAGCCCCCCCACCTTCTCCGATTTTCACTAAAATGGTGCCAAACGTTAGTCCATCGTTTGTGCACGAATGTGCACGCAAAAATTTCGTTTGTGCACAAGGGGAAATCCGAGATATTAACACCTTAACTTTTGGGGTCAGCCCCCCCACCTTCTCCGATTTGCACCAAAATGATGCCAAACGTTAGTGCATCGTTTGTGCACGAATGTGCACGCAAAAATTTCGTTTGTGCACAAGGGGAAATCCGAGATATTAACACCTTAACGTTTGGGGTCAGCCCCCCCACCTTCTCCTATTTTCACTAAAATGGTGCCAAACGTTAGTGCATCGTTTGTGCACGAATGTGCACGCAAAAATTTCGTTTGTGCACAAACGGAAAACACCAAAATTAGCAAGTTAATTTGGGGGGCTGTCTAAATGCCAGCCCCCCACCGTCTCTGATTTTCACTAAAATGGTGCCAAACGTTAGTGCATCGTTTGTGCACGAATGTGCACGCAAAAATTTCGTTTGTGCACAAGGGGAAATCCGAGATATTAACACTTTAACTTTTGGGGTCAGCCCCCCCAAATTCTCCGATTTGCACCAAAATGATGCCAAACGTTAGTGCATCGTTTGTGCACGAATGTGCACGCAAAAATTTCGTTTGTGCACAAACGGAAAACACCAAAATTAGCAAGTTAATTTGGGGGGGCTGTCTAAATGCCAGCCCCCCACCGTCTCTGATTTTCACTAAAATGGTGCCAAACGTTAGTGCATCGTTTGTGCACGAATGTGCACGCAAAAATTTCGTTTGTGCACAAACGGAAAACACCAAAATTAGCAATTTAATTTGGGGGGGCTGTCTAAATGCCAGCCCCCCCACCGTCTCTGATTTTCACTAAAATGGTGCCAAACGTTAGTGCATCGTTTGTGCACGAATGTGCACGCAAAAATTTCGTTTGTGCACAAGGGGAAATCCGAGATATTAACACCTTAACTTTTGGGGTCAGCCCCCCCACCTTCTCCGATTTGCACCAAAATGATGCCAAACGTTAGTGCATCGTTTGTGCACGAATGTGCACGCAAAAATTTCGTTTGTGCACAAACGGAAAACACCAAAATTAGCAATTTAATTTGGGGGGGCTGTCTAAATGCCAGCCCCCCCACCGTCTCTGATTTTCACTAAAATGGTGCCAAACGTTAGTGCATCGTTTGTGCACGAATGTGCACGCAAAAATTTCGTTTGTGCACAAGGGGAAATCCGAGATATTAACACCTTAACTTTTGGGGTCAGCCCCCCCACCTTCTCCGATTTGCACCAAAATGGTGCCAAACGTTAGTGCATCGTTTGTGCACGAATGTGCACGCAAAAATTTCGTTTGTGCACAAACGGAAAACACCAAAATTAGCAAGTTAATTTGGGGGGGCTGTCTAAATGCCAGCCCCCCCACCGTCTCTGATTTTCACTTAAATGGTGCCAAACGTCAGTGCATCGTTTGTGCACGAATGTGCACGCAAAAATTTCGTTTGTGCACAAGGGGAAATCCGAGATATTAACACCTTAACTTTTGGGGTCAGCCCCCCAACCTTCTCCGATTTGCACCAAAATGGTGCCAAACGTTAGTGCATCGTTTGTGCACGAATGTGCACGCAAAAATTTCGTTTGTGCACAAACGGAAAACACCAAAATTAGCAAGTTAATTTGGGGGGCTGTCTAAATGCCAGCCCCCCCACCGTCTCTGATTTTCACTAAAATGGTGCCAAACGTTAGTGCATCGTTTGTGCACGAATGTGCACGCAAAAATTTCGTTTGTGCACAAGGGGAAATCCGAGATATTAACACCTTAACTTTTGGGGTCAGCCCCCCCACCTTCTCCGATTTGCACCAAAATGATGCCAAACGTTAGTGCATCGTTTGTGCACGAATGTGCACGCAAAAATTTCGTTTGTGCACAAGGGGAAATCCGAGATATTAACACCTTAACTTTTGGGGTCAGCCCCCCCACCTTCTCCGATTTTCACTAAAATGGTGCCAAACGTTAGTGCATCGTTTGTGCACGAATGTGCACGCAAAAATTTCGTTTGTGCACAAGGGGAAATCCGAGATATTAACACCTTAACTTTTGGGGTCAGCCCCCTCACCTTCTCCGATTTGCACCAAAATGGTGCCAAACGTTAGTGCATCGTTTGTGCACGAATGTGCACGCAAAAATTTCGTTTGTGCACAAGGGGAAATCCGAGATATTAACACCTTAACGTTTGGGGTCAGCCCCCCCACCTTCTCCGATTTTCACTAAAATGGTGCCAAACGTTAGTGCATCGTTTGTGCACGAATGTGCACGCAAAAATTTCGTTTGTGCACAAGGGGAAATCCGAGATATTAACACCTTAACTTTTGGGGTCAGCCCCCTCACCTTCTCCGATTTGCACCAAAATGGTGCCAAACGTTAGTGCATCGTTTGTGCACGAATGTGCACGCAAAAATTTCGTTTGTGCACAAGGGGAAATCCGAGATATTAACACCTTAACGTTTGGGGTCAGCCCCCCCACCTTCTCCGATTTTCACTAAAATGGTGCCAAACGTTAGTGCATCGTTTGTGCACGAATGTGCACGCAAAAATTTCGTTTGTGCACAAGGGGAAATCCGAGATATTAACACCTTAACTTTTGGGGTCAGCCCCCCCACCTTCTCCTATTTTCACTAAAATGGTGCCAAACGTTAGTGCATCGTTTGTGCACGAATGTGCACGCAAAAATTTCGTTTGTGCACAAACGGAAAACACCAAAATTAGCAAGTTAATTTGGGGGGCTGTCTAAATGCCAGGCCCCCCACCGTCTCTGATTTTCACTAAAATGGTGCCAAACGTTAGTGCATCGTTTGTGCACGAATGTGCACGCAAAAATTTCGTTTGTGCACAAGGGGAAATCCGAGATATTAACACCTTAACTTTTGGGGTCAGCCCCCCAACCTTCTCCGATTTGCACCAAAATGGTGACAAACGTTAGTGCATCGTTTGTGCACGAATGTGCACGCAAAAATTTCGTTTGTGCACAAACGGAAAACACCAAAATTAGCAAGTTAATTTGGGGGGCTGTCTAAATGCCAGCCCCCCCACCGTCTCTGATTTTCACTAAAATGGTGCCAAACGTTAGTGCATCGTTTGTGCACGAATGTGCACGCAAAAATTTCGTTTGTGCACAAGGGGAAATCCGAGATATTAACACCTTAACTTTTGGGGTCAGCCCCCCAACCTTCTCCGATTTGCACCAAAATGGTGCCAAACGTTAGTGCATCGTTTGTGCACGAATGTGCACGCAAAAATTTCGTTTGTGCACAAGGGGAAATCCGAGATATTAACACCTTAACTTTTGGGGTCAGCCCCCTCACCTTCTCCGATTTTCACTAAAACGGTTCCAAACGTTAGTGCATGGTTTGTGCACGAATGTGCACGCAAAAATTTCGTTTGTGCACAAGGGGAAATCCGAGATATTAACACCTTAACTTTTGGGGTCAGCCCCCCCACCTTCTCCGATTTTCACTAAAATGGTGCCAAACGTTAGTCCATCGTTTGTGCACGAATGTGCACGCAAAAATTTCGTTTGTGCACAAGGGGAAATCCGAGATATTAACACCTTAACTTTTGGGGTCAGCCCCCCCACCTTCTCCGATTTGCACCAAAATGATGCCAAACGTTAGTGCATCGTTTGTGCACGAATGTGCACGCAAAAATTTCGTTTGTGCACAAGGGGAAATCCGAGATATTAACACCTTAACGTTTGGGGTCAGCCCCCCCACCTTCTCCTATTTTCACTAAAATGGTGCCAAACGTTAGTGCATCGTTTGTGCACGAATGTGCACGCAAAAATTTCGTTTGTGCACAAACGGAAAACACCAAAATTAGCAAGTTAATTTTGGGGGCTGTCTAAATGCCAGCCCCCCCACCGTCTCTGATTTTCACTAAAATGGTGCCAAACGTTAGTGCATCGTTTGTGCACGAATGTGCACGCAAAAATTTCGTTTGTGCACAAGGGGAAATCCGAGATATTAACACCTTAACTTTTGGGGTCAGCCCCCCCAAATTCTCCGATTTGCACCAAAATGATGCCAAACGTTAGTGCATCGTTTGTGCACGAATGTGCACGCAAAAATTTCGTTTGTGCACAAACGGAAAACACCAAAATTAGCAATTTAATTTGGGGGGGCTGTCTAAATGCCAGCCCCCCCACCGTCTCTGATTTTCACTAAAATGGTGCCAAACGTTAGTGCATCGTTTGTGCACGAATGTGCACGCAAAAATTTCGTTTGTGCACAAGGGGAAATCCGAGATATTAACACCTTAACTTTTGGGGTCAGCCCCCCCACCTTCTCCGATTTGCACCAAAATGATGCCAAACGTTAGTGCATCGTTTGTGCACGAATGTGCACGCAAAAATTTCGTTTGTGCACAAACGGAAAACACCAAAATTAGCAATTTAATTTGGGGGGGCTGTCTAAATGCCAGCCCCCCCACCGTCTCTGATTTTCACTAAAATGGTGCCAAACGTTAGTGCATCGTTTGTGCACGAATGTGCACGCAAAAATTTCGTTTGTGCACAAGGGGAAATCCGAGATATTAACACCTTAACTTTTGGGGTCAGCCCCCCCACCTTCTCCGATTTGCACCAAAATGGTGCCAAACGTTAGTGCATCGTTTGTGCACGAATGTGCACGCAAAAATTTCGTTTGTGCACAAACGGAAAACACCAAAATTAGCAAGTTAATTTGGGGGGGCTGTCTAAATGCCAGCCCCCCCACCGTCTCTGATTTTCACTTAAATGGTGCCAAACGTCAGTGCATCGTTTGTGCACGAATGTGCACGCAAAAATTTCGTTTGTGCACAAGGGGAAATCCGAGATATTAACACCTTAACTTTTGGGGTCAGCCCCCAACCTTCTCCGATTTGCACCAAAATGGTGCCAAACGTTAGTGCATCGTTTGTGCACGAATGTGCACGCAAAAATTTCGTTTGTGCACAAACGGAAAACACCAAAATTAGCAAGTTAATTTGGGGGGCTGTCTAAATGCCAGCCCCCCCACCGTCTCTGATTTTCACTAAAATGGTGCCAAACGTTAGTGCATCGTTTGTGCACGAATGTGCACGCAAAAATTTCGTTTGTGCACAAGGGGAAATCCGAGATATTAACACCTTAACTTTTGGGGTCAGCCCCCCCACCTTCTCCGATTTGCACCAAAATGATGCCAAACGTTAGTGCATCGTTTGTGCACGAATGTGCACGCAAAAATTTCGTTTGTGCACAAACGGAAAACACCAAAATTATCAAGTTAATTTGGGGGGGCTGTCTAAATGCCAGCCCCCCACCGTCTCTGATTTTCACTAAAATGGTGCCAAACGTTAGTGCATCGTTTGTGCACGAATGTGCACGCAAAAATTTCGTTTGTGCACAAGGGGAAATCCGAGATATTAACACCTTAACTTTTGGGGTCAGCCCCCTCACCTTCTCCGATTTGCACCAAAATGGTGCCAAACGTTAGTGCATCGTTTGTGCACGAATGTGCACGCAAAAATTTCGTTTGTGCACAAGGGGAAATCCGAGATATTAACACCTTAACGTTTGGGGTCAGCCCCCCCACCTTCTCCGATTTTCACTAAAATGGTGCCAAACGTTAGTGCATCGTTTGTGCACGAATGTGCACGCAAAAATTTCGTTTGTGCACAAGGGGAAATCCGAGATATTAACACCTTAACTTTTGGGGTCAGCCCCCCCACCTTCTCCTATTTTCACTAAAATGGTGCCAAACGTTAGTGCATCGTTTGTGCACGAATGTGCACGCAAAAATTTCGTTTGTGCACAAACGGAAAACACCAAAATTAGCAAGTTAATTTGGGGGGCTGTCTAAATGCCAGCCCCCCCACCGTCTCTGATTTTCACTAAAATGGTGCCAAACGTTAGTGCATCGTTTGTGCACGAATGTGCACGCAAAAATTTCGTTTGTGCACAAGGGGAAATCCGAGATATTAACACCTTAACTTTTGGGGTCAGCCCCCCAACCTTCTCCGATTTGCACCAAAATGGTGACAAACGTTAGTGCATCGTTTGTGCACGAATGTGCACGCAAAAATTTCGTTTGTGCACAAACGGAAAACACCAAAATTAGCAAGTTAATTTGGGGGGCTGTCTAAATGCCAGCCCCCCCACCGTCTCTGATTTTCACTAAAATGGTGCCAAACGTTAGTGCATCGTTTGTGCACGAATGTGCACGCAAAAATTTCGTTTGTGCACAAGGGGAAATCCGAGATATTAACACCTTAACTTTTGGGGTCAGCCCCCCAACCTTCTCCGATTTGCACCAAAATGGTGCCAAACGTTAGTGCATCGTTTGTGCACGAATGTGCACGCAAAAATTTCGTTTGTGCACAAGGGGAAATCCGAGATATTAACACCTTAACTTTTGGGGTCAGCCCCCTCACCTTCTCCGATTTTTACTAAAACGGTTCCAAACGTTAGTGCATGTTTTGTGCACGAATGTGCACGCAAAAATTTCGTTTGTGCACAAGGGGAAATCCGAGATATTAACACCTTAACTTTTGGGGTCAGCCCCCCCACCTTCTCCGATTTTCACTAAAATGGTGCCAAACGTTAGTCCATCGTTTGTGCACGAATGTGCACGCAAAAATTTCGTTTGTGCACAAGGGGAAATCCGAGATATTAACACCTTAACTTTTGGGGTCAGCCCCCCCACCTTCTCCGATTTGCACCAAAATGATGCCAAACGTTAGTGCATCGTTTGTGCACGAATGTGCACGCAAAAATTTCGTTTGTGCACAAGGGGAAATCCGAGATATTAACACCTTAACTTTTGGGGTCAGCCCCCCCAAATTCTCCGATTTGCACCAAAATGATGCCAAACGTTAGTGCATCGTTTGTGCACGAATGTGCACGCAAAAATTTCGTTTGTGCACAAACGGAAAACACCAAAATTAGCAAGTTAATTTGGGGGGGCTGTCTAAATGCCAGCCCCCCACCGTCTCTGATTTTCACTAAAATGGTGCCAAACGTTAGTGCATCGTTTGTGCACGAATGTGCACGCAAAAATTTCGTTTGTGCACAAACGGAAAACACCAAAATTAGCAATTTAATTTGGGGGGGCTGTCTAAATGCCAGCCCCCCCACCGTCTCTGATTTTCACTAAAATGGTGCCAAACGTTAGTGCATCGTTTGTGCACGAATGTGCACGCAAAAATTTCGTTTGTGCACAAGGGGAAATCCGAGATATTAACACCTTAACTTTTGGGGTCAGCCCCCCCACCTTCTCCGATTTGCACCAAAATGATGCCAAACGTTAGTGCATCGTTTGTGCACGAATGTGCACGCAAAAATTTCGTTTGTGCACAAACGGAAAACACCAAAATTAGCAATTTAATTTGGGGGGGCTGTCTAAATGCCAGCCCCCCCACCGTCTCTGATTTTCACTAAAATGGTGCCAAACGTTAGTGCATCGTTTGTGCACGAATGTGCACGCAAAAATTTCGTTTGTGCACAAGGGGAAATCCGAGATATTAACACCTTAACTTTTGGGGTCAGCCCCCCCACCTTCTCCGATTTGCACCAAAATGGTGCCAAACGTTAGTGCATCGTTTGTGCACGAATGTGCACGCAAAAATTTCGTTTGTGCACAAACGGAAAACACCAAAATTAGCAAGTTAATTTGGGGGGGCTGTCTAAATGCCAGCCCCCCCACCGTCTCTGATTTTCACTTAAATGGTGCCAAACGTCAGTGCATCGTTTGTGCACGAATGTGCACGCAAAAATTTCGTTTGTGCACAAGGGGAAATCCGAGATATTAACACCTTAACTTTTGGGGTCAGCCCCCCAACCTTCTCCGATTTGCACCAAAATGGTGCCAAACGTTAGTGCATCGTTTGTGCACGAATGTGCACGCAAAAATTTCGTTTGTGCACAAACGGAAAACACCAAAATTAGCAAGTTAATTTGGGGGGCTGTCTAAATGCCAGCCCCCCCACCGTCTCTGATTTTCACTAAAATGGTGCCAAACGTTAGTGCATCGTTTGTGCACGAATGTGCACGCAAAAATTTCGTTTGTGCACAAGGGGAAATCCGAGATATTAACACCTTAACTTTTGGGGTCAGCCCCCCCACCTTCTCCGATTTGCACCAAAATGATGCCAAACGTTAGTGCATCGTTTGTGCACGAATGTGCACGCAAAAATTTCGTTTGTGCACAAGGGGAAATCCGAGATATTAACACCTTAACTTTTGGGGTCAGCCCCCCCACCTTCTCCGATTTTCACTAAAATGGTGCCAAACGTTAGTGCATCGTTTGTGCACGAATGTGCACGCAAAAATTTCGTTTGTGCACAAGGGGAAATCCGAGATATTAACTCCTTAACTTTTGGGGTCAGCCCCCCAACCTTCTCCGATTTGCACCAAAATGGTGCCAAACGTTTGTGCATCGTTTGTGCACGAATGTGCACGCAAAAATTTCGTTTGTGCACAAGGGGAAATCCGGGATATTAACACCTTAACTTTTGGGGTCAGCCCCCCCCACCTTCTCCGATTTGCACCAAAATGATGCCAAACGTTAGTGCATCGTTTGTGCACGAATGTGCACGCAAAAATTTCGTTTGTGCACAAGGGGAAATCCGAGATATTAACACCTTAACTTTTGGGGTCAGCCCCCCCACCTTCTCCGATTTTCACTAAAATGGTGCCAAACGTTAGTGCATCGTTTGTGCACGAATGTGCACGCAAACATTTCGTTTGTGCACAAGGGGAAATCCGAGATATTAACACCTTAACTTTTGGGGTCAGCCCCCCAACCTTCTCCGATTTGCACCAAAATGGTGCCAAACGTTAGTGCATCGTTTGTGCACGAATGTGCACGCAAAAATTTCGTTTGTGCACAAGGGGAAATCCGAGATATTAACACCTTAACTTTTGGGGTCAGCCCCCTCACCTTATCCGATTTTCACTAAAACGGTGCCAAACGTTAGTGCATGGTTTGTGCACGAATGTGCACGCAAAAATTTCGTTTGTGCACAAGGGGAAATCCGAGAAATTAACACCTTAACTTTTGGGGTCAGCCCCCCCACCTTCTCCGATTTTCACTAAAATGGTGCCAAACGTTAGTGCATCGTTTGTGCACGAATGTGCACGCAAAAATTTCGTTTGTGCACAAGGGGAAATCCGAGATATTAACACCTTAACTTTTGGGGTCAGCCCCCCCACCTTCTCCGATTTGCACCAAAATGATGCCAAACGTTAGTGCATCGTTTGTGCACGAATGTGCACGCAAAAATTTCGTTTGTGCACAAGGGGAAATCCGAGATATTAACACCTTATCGTTTGGGGTCAGCCCCCCCACCTTCTCCTATTTTCACTAAAATGGTGCCAAACGTTAGTGCATCGTTTGTGCACGAATGTGCACGCAAAAATTTCGTTTGTGCACAAACGGAAAACACCAAAATTAGCAAGTTAATTTGGGGGGCTGTCTAAATGCCAGCCCCCCCACCGTCTCTGATTTTCACTAAAATGGTGCCAAACGTTAGTGCATCGTTTGTGCACGAATGTGCACGCAAAAATTTCGTTTGTGCACAAGGGGAAATCCGAGATATTAACACCTTAACTTTTGGGGTCAGCCCCCCCACCTTCTCCGATTTGCACCAAAATGATGCCAAACGTTAGTGCATCGTTTGTGCACGAATGTGCACGCAAAAATTTCGTTTGTGCACAAGGGGAAATCCGAGATATTAACACCTTAACGTTTGGGGTCAGCCCCCCACCTTCTCCTATTTTCACTAAAATGGTGCCAAACGTTAGTGCATCGTTTGTGCACGAATGTGCACGCAAAAATTTCGTTTGTGCACAAACGGAAAACACCAAAATTAGCAAGTTAATTTGGGGGGCTGTCTAAATGCCAGCCCCCCCACCGTCTCTGATTTTCACTAAAATGGTGCCAAACGTTAGTGCATCGTTTGTGCACGAATGTGCACGCAAAAATTTCGTTTGTGCACAAGGGGAAATCCGAGATATTAACACCTTAACTTTTGGGGTCAGCCCCCCCAAATTCTCCGATTTGCACCAAAATGATGCCAAACGTTAGTGCATCGTTTGTGCACGAATGTGCACGCAAAAATTTCGTTTGTGCACAAACGGAAAACACCAAAATTAGCAAGTTAATTTGGGGGGGCTGTCTAAATGCCAGCCCCCCACCGTCTCTGATTTTCACTAAAATGGTGCCAAACGTTAGTGCATCGTTTGTGCACGAATGTGCACGCAAAAATTTCGTTTGTGCACAAGGGGAAATCCGAGATATTAACACCTTAACTTTTGGGGTCAGCCCTCTCACCTTCTCCGATTTGCACCAAAATGGTGCCAAACGTTAGTGCATCGTTTGTGCACGAATGTGCACGCAAAAATTTCGTTTGTGCACAAGGGGAAATCCGAGATATTAACACCTTAACGTTTGGGGTCAGCCCCCCCACCTTCTCCGATTTTCACTAAAATGGTGCCAAACGTTAGTGCATCGTTTGTGCACGAATGTGCACGCAAAAATTTCGTTTGTGCACAAGGGGAAATCCGAGATATTAACACCTTAACTTTTGGGGTCAGCCCCCCCACCTTCTCCTATTTTCACTAAAATGGTGCCAAACGTTAGTGCATCGTTTGTGCACGAATGTGCACGCAAAAATTTCGTTTGTGCACAAACGGAAAACACCAAAATTAGCAAGTTAATTTGGGGGGCTGTCTAAATGCCAGCCCCCCCACCGTCTCTGATTTTCACTAAAATGGTGCCAAACGTTAGTGCATCGTTTGTGCACGAATGTGCACGCAAAAATTTCGTTTGTGCACAAGGGGAAATCCGAGATATTAACACCTTAACTTTTGGGGTCAGCCCCCCCCAAATTCTCCGATTTGCACCAAAATGATGCCAAACGTTAGTGCATCGTTTGTGCACGAATGTGCACGCAAAAATTTCGTTTGTGCACAAACGGAAAACACCAAAATTAGCAAGTTAATTTGGGGGGGCTGTCTAAATGCCAGCCCCCCACCGTCTCTGATTTTCACTAAAATGGTGCCAAACGTTAGTGCATCGTTTGTGCACGAATGTGCACGCAAAAATTTCGTTTGTGCACAAGGGGAAATCCGAGATATTAACACCTTAACGTTTGGGGTCAGCCCCCCACCTTCTCCTATTTTCACTAAAATGGTGCCAAACGTTAGTGCATCGTTTGTGCACGAATGTGCACGCAAAAATTTCGTTTGTGCACAAACGGAAAACACCAAAATTAGCAAGTTAATTTGGGGGGCTGTCTAAATGCCAGCCCCCCCACCGTCTCTGATTTTCACTAAAATGGTGCCAAACGTTAGTGCATCGTTTGTGCACGAATGTGCACGCAAAAATTTCGTTTGTGCACAAGGGGAAATCCGAGATATTAACACCTTAACTTTTGGGGTCAGCCCCCCCAAATTCTCCGATTTGCACCAAAATGATGCCAAACGTTAGTGCATCGTTTGTGCACGAATGTGCACGCAAAAATTTCGTTTGTGCACAAACGGAAAACACCAAAATTAGCAAGTTAATTTGGGGGGGCTGTCTAAATGCCAGCCCCCCACCGTCTCTGATTTTCACTAAAATGGTGCCAAACGTTAGTGCATCGTTTGTGCACGAATGTGCACGCAAAAATTTCGTTTGTGCACAAGGGGAAATCCGAGATATTAACACCTTAACTTTTGGGGTCAGCCCTCTCACCTTCTCCGATTTGCACCAAAATGGTGCCAAACGTTAGTGCATCGTTTGTGCACGAATGTGCACGCAAAAATTTCGTTTGTGCACAAGGGGAAATCCGAGATATTAACACCTTAACGTTTGGGGTCAGCCCCCCCACCTTCTCCGATTTTCACTAAAATGGTGCCAAACGTTAGTGCATCGTTTGTGCACGAATGTGCACGCAAAAATTTCGTTTGTGCACAAGGGGAAATCCGAGATATTAACACCTTAACTTTTGGGGTCAGCCCCCCCACCTTCTCCTATTTTCACTAAAATGGTGCCAAACGTTAGTGCATCGTTTGTGCACGAATGTGCACGCAAAAATTTCGTTTGTGCACAAACGGAAAACACCAAAATTAGCAAGTTAATTTGGGGGGCTGTCTAAATGCCAGCCCCCCCACCGTCTCTGATTTTCACTAAAATGGTGCCAAACGTTAGTGCATCGTTTGTGCACGAATGTGCACGCAAAAATTTCGTTTGTGCACAAGGGGAAATCCGAGATATTAACACCTTAACTTTTGGGGTCAGCCCCCCCAAATTCTCCGATTTGCACCAAAATGATGCCAAACGTTAGTGCATCGTTTGTGCACGAATGTGCACGCAAAAATTTCGTTTGTGCACAAACGGAAAACACCAAAATTAGCAAGTTAATTTGGGGGGGCTGTCTAAATGCCAGCCCCCCACCGTCTCTGATTTTCACTAAAATGGTGCCAAACGTTAGTGCATCGTTTGTGCACGAATGTGCACGCAAAAATTTCGTTTGTGCACAAGGGGAAATCCGAGATATTAACACCTTAACTTTTGGGGTCAGCTCCCCCACCTTCTCCGATTTGCACCAAAATGATGCCAAACGTTAGTGCATCGTTTGTGCACGAATGTGCACGCAAAAATTTCGTTTGTGCACAAGGGGAAATCCGAGATATTAACACCTTAACTTTTGGGGTCAGCTCCCCCACCTTCTCCGATTTGCACCAAAATGGTGCCAAACGTTAGTGCATCGTTTGTGCACGAATGTGCACGCAAAAATTTCGTTTGTGCACAAGGGGAAATCCGAGATATTAACACCTTAACTTTTGGGGTCAGCCCCCCCACCTTCTCCGATTTGCACCAAAATGATGCCAAACGTTAGTGCATCGTTTGTGCACGAATGTGCACGCAAAAATTTCGTTTGTGCACAAACGGAAAACACCAAAATTAGCAAGTTAATTTGGGGGGGCTGTCTAAATGCCAGCCCCCCACCATCTCTGATTTTCACTAAAATGGTGCCAAACGTTAGTGCATCGTTTGTGCACGAATGTGCACGCAAAAATTTCGTTTGTGCACAAGGGGAAATCCGAGATATTAACACCTTAACTTTTGGGGTCAGCCCCCCCACCTTCTCCGATTTTCACTAAAATGGTGCCAAACGTTAGTGCATCGTTTGTGCACGAATGTGCACGCAAAAATTTCGTTTGTGCACAACGGGAAATCCGAGATATTAACACCTTAACTTTTGGGGTCAGCCCCCCAACCTTCTCCGATTTTCACTAAAATGGTGCCAAACGTTAGTGCATCGTTTGTGCACGAATGTGCACGCAAAAATTTCATTTGTGCACAAGGGGAAATACGAGATATTAACACCGGATGTGTAAGTCACAAAATACACCGAAAATTGATGTGATTATTTTCACACTTCAAAGTTTTGCCGACACAAACATGTCGGTCCAAATTCAAAGGTGCGGTGAATTCTCGGCGTATGGGCGATCACAGGGATAGTGCCTGGTTAACCAACCACTTCCAAACATTATATTGTTTACTCTTTAGCAAACAATGCTAGCCCCATTCAAAAAGCTGTACATATCAGTTACGACGGCGAGACCAAAGACGGAGACGGGAGTACGCAAAACCTCTCAAATGTTCAAAGTTAAAACAGTTTATTGTATGTGGTAATATTCAAGACATTACGCATATTAATCTTGGAAATAGCCTTTTTTGAAAACTTGCGGTTTACGTAGAGGACTGCCGCTTTATAGAGCTAATTTAGCTTCGCAACCGATCTTTTAAGTGATTAAAACGGTCCTTTAGGCCAACTCTGTTATTAGTACAGTGAAAAATTGAAAGGGTAAATTTGTTGAAAATATGCTGGATTAAATATGAAGTGCTTGAATTTAAACATTTCACAATTGAGCTGTACAATGCTATGAGTCACAATGGTAGTCCAAAATACAATTTTGCCACGTGCTTTATTTTCATCACTGTAGCTCAGGTGTTATGGCATCTAACTACCATGCGATAGTCGCGTGTTCGATCCCCGACGGGGAGAGGCAGGATTCTTTTCCACCTGTTCAAGGGGCTCCGGTGCCCACCCAGCGTCGTGTAAAGTGGAGGGAACTCTGTAGGGTAAAGGCAGCTAGGGGCGTGGTGTTGATGACATCACCCCCACGTTCGACCGTGATCCACACCCCCTATACGTCTTCACGGCGTCGTGAAAAACACAGGAGGGGGCACTTTACTTTTATTTCACTTTTTTGCCACGTGCTTTGTCCAGAATATCATATTTATTGCAATATACTGTACTGGCTAAATTAATAATTATTGACAATAAGCACAGGCACTGTAAAAAGTGAGAAATAAACATGTGACACGTGCATCCCCCTCCACTTCCCTCGTACACTAGAAAAGACTAAACACGCACAAGTGATAATATGGGTACACCCGTGATAAATGGCTGACTCCATAAGTGTCTGCTTAATCGCAGAGAAAGACAGACGACGTCATGCAAAACTAAAAGTTGACGCCACAGGCATTCGTAAAATTACAACATGAAACACACTCCACCTTTTCTAATAGCGGTGGTGCAGTGAGGAGGGGTGGAGGATCTGCGCGTGTAACAGTTCAAGTAATCACGTTGTTTAATTTTTAACTTTGCCCATAATAATCGTCACCAATTCTTAATTTATCCAGTACGCTACTGCGACGATGCATGTGGCAACATGACATTTTCTGCTTCCATTAAAACTCGTACAAATATACAACCTCCACGCTGAACCAAAGTTGAAAATTCAATCACTTTAGACGAGTGGTGGAGACTGGGTTCCAAAACCGGGGTACAAGATGACAAAACTGGGGGGCAAAGACAGTATATTTCCCTTTTTAGATAAGGTTTAACAAAGTGCGGGGGCAAAGGTTGCAAAATGTGGCGTAAGTCAATTGCACCCCTCAACCCCCTAATCGTCGCCACTGCTTTAGACTGAAAACAATATATTTCCGAACGACACGTTTTCCGTCCTTACATTTTTCGCTTTGTGTACCGGACTTTTGAATCACCGTGTGTATCAAGAACTGATACCGTGGTGTGGAGTTATTAGGCATACAGGTGTCTTACGAAACAGCTGCTTCAGGAGCAAAAGGAACAAGATTTTCCTTTCATCTACTTTGCAACTTATTAAAATAATGCGCAAAAGAAAATCAAGTGGCTCTAAGACAAAGTGATCGACACTATCTTATATAAATTATCTTTTTACTCGGTCTGAGCTCACCTTACATCGACAACCGTTCCATTCGTCCCCTGTAGCTGCAAAACAGGTCGCATAGAACAAATAAACAATATAGGTTAACTTACAAATCACAGTTATAAAGAATATTAAAAAGAAGAAAGAAGGTAAAGTGCCGCCTTGTGCTTAGCACCACGCCATGAAGGCGTAGCTATAGGGGATGTGGGGGTAACACCTCACTTTCTTGACCGGTCGTGACTAGGGATGATGTGATCAGCATCACGCCCCTGACCGCTATACCCCCAGGGTTTCCCCCTGGTACCTAAGTCATTCGATGCTGGGTGGTCGCCGGGGCCGCTTCCAACGTTAGAAACGTTTCGAGATTTGAACCGACCGGGGATCGAACCCGGGACCTTTAGCTTGGTAGAATAAAGAATATTAACCAGGAGGAATTCAAATAAGTCATTCATCCCTCGCCCCCACAAACACAAAGGTGAAGGGGCTGACCCCAAAAGTTAAGGTGTTAATATCTCGGATTTCCCGTTGTGCACAAACGAAATTTTTGCGTGCACATTCGTGCACAAACGATGCACTAACGTTTGGCACCATTTTAGTGAAAATCGGAGAAGGTGGGGGGGCTGACCCCAAAAGTTAAGGTGTTAATATCTCGGATTTCCCCTTGTGCACAAACGAAATTTTTGCGTGCACATTCGTGCACAAACGATGCACTAACGTTTGGCACCATTTTAGTGAAAATCAGAGATGGTGGGGGGCTGGCATTTAGACAGCCCCCCCAAATTAACTTGCTAATTTTGGTGTTTTCCGTTTGTGCACAAACGAAATTTTTGCGTGCACATTCGTGCACAAACGATGCACTAACGTTTGGCACCATTTTGGTGTAAATCGGAGAAGGTGGGGGGCTGTCTAAATATATGACATAAGGAAGCATGCTCCACTCTCCCCCTCCGCTACTCGCGGGAGTATGGTGCACAGAAGTCGTGGGTCTGCGCAGGTTGTTTTGCTCGTGGTTCCACTATAGCACCAGTCCTTTGATACATGACATCAATAAACAGTCACATCTCTCTAGCCTAACCTGCTCACAACGTGTTTATATTAAGTGTACGTTCACAGTGCACTGGTTATGTCATGATAAGTTTTGAGTAGGTTAGGTTTCGTTGCTTTAGAATGTCATCAATTTCCTTGTTGCAGTTTTGTTACGTCTGTTAGAGTGCTGCATCGAGGGCTTTTTGCTCGTGCGTCTAATAGTTCGCATGGTCGACGCCAGATGGAATTGGCAGCTTCTTTGCTCGAGCGAATAACTCTCGAACGATCGGTATAGGCTCGAAGCCCGCTAGTACACGTAAAATCGTAATTTGTCTGTAGCAGTGGGGCCTCAAATATGGATCGTTAAGTGAAAGAAGCAGCGAAATTGAAACTTAAATGATCATAGTCATTATCTCCGTGTTCAAATGTAGTTTAGTCTATCTTAACAATACAAAGCAATATATGAAAATGAATAGATGATTATGGGCTGAAACTACCAGCGCGGATTTTTACACATATTTCTACATTGTCAAATTGAGATGATATTTGATTCTTTTCACTCGAGCGTTCCACGATCGAGCGTGGGAGACTCGAACGAGTATGATCAAACGAAAGTGGTCCCATGCAGGACTCTATCACATATCGAAGCGCTGGACTTGTGCTACACTTGCGTGTCAGAAGTAGAACCAACACGGAAACTCTTTGGATTCCAGAACATGAAAGTGGCGCTCTGCAGATTGAGTTCAACCAGTGTGTTACCCGAAAGACTGGACTTACGGTGGTGGGGTGATTGTTTACTCACACTTCCGCTTGAGGGCGACGCTGAGGTAGATGGAGCTCGTGTCGCCGAGAGTGTATCCCTGTGTTTTGCATAGATATCACGTTAACGGTTTCTCGCGGCTATTCCAAAGAGTAACAACGCTAGATATAATCCGAAAGAACATCGCTTCGTTGTTCGCTCTTGTCCGTCTTAGTCCGTGCTAATCCGTCGGTTCATCCCGTCGAGCGTAGATTTCCTTTTAACTTCGAGATGCGAGTGACGTCATGGAAACGGAACAGAGGGGGTTTACCCCCGAGCAAATGCAATAGTCGATGGTAGAAAAGTAGCTTGTTTCCTCTGCTTCGGGTATGTGGGAGAGAGATAGGAAAAAAAAGAATGGATTTTGATGCCCCTTCCCGTTGAAATATTCAATTCCAAAAAAGTCATATTTTCGAGAAAGTGTGTCTCCTAGCACCTTTCTTTCTCGTTAAGGCCTAGTAACAGTTCTTGAGAGTTGTGTGCAACTAATTTCCAAGATTTTTTTCGACCACTCTTTCTCCTTCCCTTTGAATATTTTATGGTATTCATTGTCTTTTATTGCCACTGAAGTTCGTCCTTTGTAGGAAATCTCCATTTGTTTCTTCAAAACTGTAAGATGTGGAGAAGAAAAACTGGTTAAAAAGTTTCTGTGGGTTCCGTGCATAAGAAAAGCATTTGTTTCTTTCATATTATTGCTAATTCGTAATTTAAATAGTAATTGAGTATTAGGCTGTTTATTCTGACACTCTTTCGAATGGTTCTTCTCACACTCTAGAAAATGTTGAGATAGTACCTTTAAGAAAAGTCATGGACTCTATAGTGGAACCACGAGCAAAACAACCTGCGCAGACCCGCGAGTCATGTGCACTGTACCCCCGCGATTAGTGGAGGGGGAAAGTTGACCATGCTTCCTTATGGCCCGAGGTGGAGGGAAGAAGGGAAAGTTGCGCGGGGACTTCTCGTCCCAAGATTTTTTTCCTTGTGGTCGATCTATAGCTGCAACCTCCTTGCAACTGTTCTTCATCGAAGTTAACCTTAAAGTGCATATTTGTTCCGCTATATAAAACAACAATAGCAGTAGTAGTGTTATTGGTTGTAGTGCGCTTAGAGTATCACTATTATAGTTCGTGGCTTTCCTTTATACGGTTTGTTCCTGACCCACTTGCTCGAAGTGGAAATTTCCATACGTGGGGAATGATTGGTTGATTCAACATGGAAGCAATGGAGCAGGGGGAAGAATGTCTACGCAGATTTTTCCAAGCTGGGGGATGACTCCCTCCGTGTTGACCCTCACTGATGCCAGTTTACAATTGTGGCGGAATGGTTACATGCTACAGCGCGCTACGACGCAAGAAGTCTCGGTTTCGAATACCGGCCCGAGAATGGGGGTTCTTTGTGAGTATACCTTCATCAGTGTAATCATATCATCACTCATCCTCATCTTCGAGATTAGCCAAGAGTAGCAGAAAAGCGAAGTAAAATAAAGTTAATCAATCAGTCAACCGATTCGACTCCCACCATCGACAAAAATAAATTTGTTCACCTGAAGACGAGAGAAGGTGACTCTACAAATGTAATGTTCGAATGAGTATGTAAGAAAGTACTAGACAAAGGATAATGCCAATTAACAGTGCATACTAATAAAAATTCATTGTCACTAACTTTCAGAGAAGGTATTTTACTGCTTTTATAGCATTGCGAAAAATCCATTTTTGTCCTTCTTCTTCTTTCTCATTTTCCTGTCGTAAATCTGAAGAAAAGTTCACTATTTATAAGGATGAGAAAAGGTTGAATATTATATTCACTTAATCTCTTTTAACTTCGTTTATTTATTTTATTTCATCATATGAGGAAAACCAGATTATGGAACGTCGCTTTTCCTGCCACTTTTCGACGATGAGTACCAGTGAATGACGAAATTGATGAAGGAGCACTCACAAATACGAGCACCCATGCCCAGGTGAGGATTCGAAGACGGGACGCCTGGCGTCGTTGCAGCTTTTCTAGCCACGGAGGTCGATTTCAGTACATAAAATGTTTACAACGTTTTCAGGGATTTGTCTGTGTTTTACGCTACACCGTTCCAAGTTAAAAGCTCATTCCAAAATCCTCAGCTTCGCGTGTAGAGTCAGAAACAATAAAGGTGGCACACCTAAATCCAGAAATACCTACTACCCTGCAATGTGTGTTTGTGTTGCCTAGCTCGGCGACGATAGCCGAACTTCTTATTGAAAAGTGGCTATTCATGTTGGCTTATCGCCATACAGTTAGGCAACACACAACGCATTGCATGGAAGCGGGTATATCAGGATGTAGGTGTCCCATTTTTTATTGCCGGTGACCGTACATGTCTATTCGTTATGCGTTGTTTTCGCGCTTTTGCGTTCGCATGTTCTCGAAACCTCAATTCCCTGATGCGTTTAGTTTTTGACCCGTGTGAGCGCACCGACGGTTAATCCAGTCACGGCAACTCTTCAGTTTCGACAGCCAAGGAATATTCCCCAATAGTCCTCTTTCTTTATTCCAGAGCAACAAACGAAAAGTCGGCTGCAAGTTCCCCCACCCCAACCATCTCCGTCTTTTCCTGGGAGACGACAGCGCCAAAAGAGCCATCCACGGCAACACCAGCTTGTCAAAATTATCACTTTCCGTAATTAATTACGTTTTCGAGGCGCCTTCTCATCTTTCGCCACTCGAATGGCAAGCGCCGCTTGAAATTCCACCATCCTACCCTACTTTATTAGTGCGTGTGCATATATATAAAATTATATTTCTTTCCAACCTCATCCCACTTCACATCTCTCTCAACCCTTCAACGTCATCTTCGAGGCTACAGACATTCATTTGTCAGTTCTTGACGCTTCCTTCTTCAAGGATAATATAACGGTGTTAAAAGGGGGTTTGGGGGGACAAGATGGTGGTTCCTATTACGATACTTAAATGGCTTTATTATGACGAGGCGCTTTCCCACTTTCCAGTCATAATAATGGCCCGTGCAGATTGGTGACTGGAGGATGCTGGAGAAAAAGGGGTTATATTTTTTTCGCAGCTTGTGCTCATGTTCTGATCAGTCGGGTGACGTTGAGGTTGAGCTGCTGACAAGTTGATTGGGAAGTGTGGATGGAGCATCATTAGATGGAGAACTCTGGGATGGAAATGTTTGGAGGGTGGCTGGTTCTGCCTGTCTGGCTGATGGTTTCTGCACTTTTGATTCTTGGAAATGAGAGCACACATTCTCGATCTAGGAGTGAAGGTGATGTGATCAGCACCACGTCCCAGGCCATAGCTTACCATTCCAGGAAATTAGGAATGCGTGCGAGAGGGTCGTCTATGTGATGGGGAGGCGTTTATGGCAGCCATTCGTCCCAGAGAGTACATCTAGTTACCCATAATTAATCACATCTTCGAACAAACAGACAACGACTTATGGTGCAAGGTTGATGGGTACCTGCCTGGCTTCTAGGATCACCTTCAGGGCAGTTCATTCTATCGAATCTCGACCAGTTCTGTTTATCGACAATTCTCTCTATATAATCTCGAGCAATTTTCTCTAACTAGTATTGGGCAGTTCTCAATATCGAATCTCGAACAGTTAGTTCTCACTATCGCATCTCGTACAGTTCTCTCTATCGAATCTCGACAAGGTTTTGCTATCGAATCTTGATCAGTTGTCTCTATCGAATCTCGACCAGTTCTCTCTCCCTATCCAATTTCGACACGTTCTCGCTATTGAATCTCGAGTAGTTTTCTCTTTTCAGTCTCAACAAGTTTTCTCTATCGTATCCCGAGCAAAATCTTTCTTTCGAGTTTCGACTAATTTTCTATATCGAATCTCGATTATTCTTGCTATCGAATATCGTGCAGTTCTCTATATCGAATCTCTTGCAGTTCTCTCTCTATCCAATTTTGAGCAATTCTCTGTAACGAATTTTGAGAACTTCTAAATATCGAATCATCTCGAGCAATTCTTTCTAACGAATTTCGAGCAACTATCTCTAACGACTCTCCCCTATCGTCCTTCTAAACCTTCGTCCATTCACCTATCTACGTCAACAACCTTACCCATCTAGCCCTAGCATCGCTCTGCAATCCAAACTTAATGACTTTTACGTTTCCTTGTTCTTTATACTTCCCAAACACAGCACACCCTTCTCCGGAAAACAAATTCCGAATTGATATTTTGAAAAGCAGTAAGCCAGTATATGTACGTACCAACCTAGACATCAAAACAATGATACATAGCAATAAACAGTGCTTATACACTACTCGTATATAAGGAATGTTCAGTACCCATTGATTAGAGGCTGGGTGTGCTCTAGAACAGCTTTATGCAAGACATACTTCCCATCTGAGAACATCCACCTCGGGAATCGAACATGAGTTTCTCCCTTGCCAGTCCAACTGAACCACCAAACTGAAAAACTCTGAACTGTAGGCCCAGTCCCGATTAGGATACCCGAGCGTAACAGTAGACTTACACAAAATTCTATGACATCATAACTGACCACCATTTTTGTTTGTAGATATGACCTCGTTGGATCTCTGTATAGTCCTTGTATTCATAGGAGTAGTAGAGGTAACGCCGTCGCTTTGGAACCAAGCGGTTCGGGATTCGATACCCGGTGGAGACATCTTGTATTTCGGATTCCATTTAAACTGTAGTCTAGTCCCGATTAGCCTATAAGGGCATAAAGTTGTCTTTAAAGAAACGTTTACAAGCTTTGGCGTGTTCGATTCCCAGGTACACTTCCTAAACTAAGCCTCGGTTAGATTCAGTGTATAAACGCAAAGGTCACGGAAAAACTTCTCACTTCATCTTGCTCTCTCTCTCTCTCTCTCTCTGAAAAATACCCAGAATTTGCCTCTGGAAAAAAAGGGAAGTGGAATTTCTCATTCTCGATGAGGATTTTTTTTTTCGCTAAAAATGTTTTGGTTTCGAACTCGAATCGGAAGGGGTTGGTGGTTGGAGGATGATGGTAGGGGTTGCAGTGAGAAGAGAAAAGGTTCGTTTTTAAATATGTATGTTGAGAGTGTTGTGGATGACGGCGCATATGATCGGAGCTTTTCTTTTCGCTTCGCTGAGTGAGCTGTGGGCCTCACGGGCTCTGGGATTTGAGGTGGGGGGACTCAGTGTTTCTAACTCCATGAACTTTTACTGGATATATCAATAACGAAACCTACGGTACAGAAGTTTCTTTGATACAATTGTAGGTGTTGGAAGGAGAAAAAGAGAGAGAGAGAGAGAGAGAGAGAGAGAGAGAGAGAGAGAGAGAGAGAGAGAGAGAGAGAGAGAGAGAGAGAGAGAGAGAGAGAATAGTGATAATACATGCTACTATGTAATTCATTTATCAGAAAGAACTATTAAGATAATACAGAAAGTGCATTTGTACAGGCATTAATATATTTTTAGGAATCTCTTTTTAATAACAAAACTTACACTTTCATATTATAAACCCATGAAACATAGTAGCAACAGAAAATATGTAAATTTTCATAATTTACTTATTCTAAAACTTATTCTTATTTTCCAGCATCAAAAAGTGGCATGTTTCATCCTTGTATGCGTTTATACAACGCATTACAGTGTATCATGGGAGACATTAAAGTATATAGAGTTAAAAGTTACAATATCGAAAACCAAGCTCTTTTTGTTGAATGTAATGTAAATTTGTATATGTTGTACTGTAATGTTGGGTATTACTTTCCTAATTTTAGTGTCACTTAGCTGAAGAATTAATTCTCTTTTCTCCATATTATAATTTACAGTTAAAGGACCTAAACGCGTTTTTCTGTATTGTAATGGCGAAGTTGATGGTGACGGTAAAGTCCATAGGAAGAACTCGTATCAGATATTCAAATCAGTATTGAAGACCTCGAATCCTTCTACGCTAACCGAAAGACCACGGTACGACGAATTAACCACAAATCGAACTGAGTAATGTATCTGTTCACAACCGCTTTCAGGAACGCCTAAGGTAAAAAATATAAAATTTGCGTATTTGTGAGTATATCAAGTACTAAACTATTGCAATTTCAATTAAGATTGCCTGTCAGTGCGTTTCAAAACGCGGTATGTAAAGACTTGTCGATTCCTTTGAAAATACAAGCAGTGTCGAGCCCAGGTTTTATGTGTGGGGTATAACCTTAAAAGAACGTAAGACCTACTCTTTGTTTGTTTGTTTGTTTGCGTGTTAGCTGTATTCGACTACCTTGTTCTTTTTGTTTCGAAGGTTTGATATTTACTCTCTCCACTGACATGCTCTCATCCGCGTGCGTGATTTGGCCTCTGAGCAACAGACTTCCTAAATCCCGGGGGGAATTATGAAACACCCTATAGTTCCTGATTAATACAATGAGGAATGTCGCGAATATCCACTTGGTGCCGTAATAACATTTCGAACACGTAAAATTCAATATTCTAGACATTTTTCGGCACTGGGATTATTTGAGTAATACTACACACCCGAAACAGCGTATTTGTCCTGACGTAAAAATTTTCAGTCCTTCCCCTGAAATGGACAGTTCCGAAAACCACTCAATTGTCTTCTGATACAGTTAAAAAAATAAGCGACACTGGCTGTTTTAACAAATTCCACTGAGCCCGTCGATATGCACACTTGTTATCTCCAATCTCATTGGTATATTTTCATTCTATAGTTGCTTTACTCAACAAAAGATGACAAACTCTGTATCATACATATCTCGAGATATGAGCCATATACATCCAAGACAACCATGATGTGTTCCATCAGACAGAGTTAAAATATATGAGGGTGAGCCAATTGAAAATCTAAATTTGTTATTGGTTATTTTCTCATAGGTTTTCTGCACTTAAGACTAAACGAGTTTATAATTTTTCAACATAGATATTTTGTTCAAGAACATATACTTCCCACAGCTGAATAAGTTTCCAATTACATTTGAAAAGGAATCTTTCAATTACATGTGCAGGCACTTACGCGCCATCTCTCGCCCTTCCAAACACCTCCCAGCGAAGTGACGTCATAGTATAGCTTTTTCTTCAATTCATATTTGCACGAATGGTACGCAACCATAGGGATATTGAATATTCGTTCTCCGAATAATTTCTATTAGTTTTGAGACCCCTTCGAGGGTGCAAGTTTGTGGTAGAGTCACCGTTTTATACACGATCAAATAATATTTTGCAAATTCCTTGATCAGAACTGAAACATTGAGTACGTTTTGTAAATAACATCTGTAAATTCGATATGTACAGTCACGGACAGTTCTGGATTGTAACAATCACATTTTTAAGTCAATGATTGCTACAACCAAGAAGTGCTTGTGACTGTACATAGCGTTTGCTATAATTTTTGTTGACCTTCTGAGGTTTTCGTTTGTTTTTCCGTCGTATTCAGTTCGCACAACTAGTATTGTATGATATCAATGATTCCCGTTCGCTACGAAGCCAGGGGTACCGAGTTCGAATCCCGACCAGTGCATACGTGTTCATTGTGAGTGTTCCTTCATCAATTTCATCATGTAATCAGTCATCCTCATCGTTGCGATCACTCAAAAGTGTCAGAAAAGTGACGCTAAGTAACAAAAATCAAAATCAATGATGCCAGTGAATGAAAATCATGACCAAATCAACGTAAAGGAACCTAATATTTAAGTAATCTGTACTGTATGGAATTCTTCTAATTTAGATCCAAAAATCAGCCAAAAGAAAATCATTCAATTATTTGTCCTACATTCGAATAAAATTATTTCTAAAAGATGACGTCACATTCCCATGCTTACATACCTGAAGTTTATGACAAAACTAAATGAAGAATGCTATTATTTCATTACATCTGTGAAGTTATTTTGACCTTAAGGCTCAAATTCAAGTGCTTTTATTGTGTAAAATGACAACAAAAGTCGTCACCGGCAACAAAGTAAAACCGTAACAGTTAGCCACGGTAAGCTGACGGTTACAAACACAAACGCATAATTTGACACCTTTTAAACCCAATTTAAAGAATGTAGTGTTCAGAAGCTAAAACCTTTGTCATGTCCTCACTGTGTAAAGAAATTCAAATGCATGGCGCAATGCCCGAACCGTGAGTTCCAAACGAAAGTTGGAAGTATATTGAATTGATCCTTAAGGCTAATTTCATTTTTATGAATTGGTAAAAATTAACTATAAATAATATACTTTTGGAGAATCTCCTACTGGATATGATAGATGATCGAATATAAGTTTGTGTGAGTTTTTTTTAGTTAATCGGAACTGGGCCTACAGTTCAAAGTGGGATTCCAGGCACTATGTGGCTCCACTGGTTGTCGAGCACGGCACCCCTTGATTACAAGGCGACGACGTTACCACTGTGCCATTGGGGAGGTAAAAGTGCTACAATATCTGACGCATGATTTGTTGATTTATTTTCTTAAGCATTTATGAACTGAAACACATAGTTATTATCATATTTTGTTATAAGTTTTAACTTGTTTCAATTAAGTAAAAAAAAGGAAAGATGCGATTTACACATTTTTGCAATTTGGGCATTGGGACATTAGGACATTCCTCAAGGAACCATGTATTCTCTGTAGATGATGAAAACATCAAGTTTTGATCTGTTACCGGAGAGAATATTCGTTCTCCTGTTATTTTTTTGTAACTCATTTGTTCTTAGAATATAACGGTAGAATAATATGTACGGTTGACTGTTCCAGTCAACGTTCACGTTTTTAAAAGCACGTAACCGCGAAGAAGTCCGGAATAGTTTCAGCGCCGCGAGATGGCAACACTGCCGGTGCAGAGGGGGAAGTTTCATGCCAGATTACTTGCAGGGCCCTTTTCACCGAGTCGTCAGCGAACAGGCATATCCGCGAAAGTACGAATTGTGGACAATAGCAACAAGAATTCAATTCCTCCCTTTTGGAGCACGAACGTGGGACGGCTTGAAGAGCGCCGGCGATGGAAACGAGGGTGTTGCGGGGGTGGGGATGGGGAAAGGGGGAGAACAAGGATGCGAGAAGACTAATGGGAATTCATGCGGTCGTTGATGTGGAAGTTTTCTGTCGCGGTTGATGAGAAAGGACCGGGGCGAGGAACAGAGGGAAAGTGGAATATTCATAGCTCAGCGGTGTTTGAGCAACCAATTACAATTTCGACCACTTCACACGTCGCCTCCGAACATGGCGAACACAGAGAAACAGGCAAACAGGACTCCCGGAATTCGTATTTCGTCTGCACCGAACCGGAAACTCGCATCCTTTTACCCTTTTGCCCGGAAGAAAGTTTCCCTCTCCCCAAAGCCTCTTTTAGCTTTGGTGACAAAAAAAAGTTTTGTCTCCGAACGTTCGTACTACTTGCAAAACCACAGTCGGAAGCAATGAATTTGACTTGGGACATTCCGAACGGGAATAATCCATTTATTAGTAAAGTTTCGGGAATATTCCTCTACACTTGATTCGCGTAGTATCACCTCAAATCGCTTCTTTGTACAACATATTTGTCCAAGGCGTAATTCGACCGAAAGTGGACAGGCAAGCTATGAAAAGAAACGAGGTAATATGTATGAGACATTAGGCAACTCGGATTGCTTACTGGCGTTGCGGGTTGCGGTACGCTGCAGGCGCTACAAGTTGTTACATCTTTCAAAAGGAAGAAGGGCACAGCGCTGCCAGATATTACGTTGTCGGTATCGGGTTTCGGCATTTGTGTATCGAAATACCTGAAAGTGCCGACGACACCGGGATACAGAAATAACAAACCTATCGAAAATACCGGAATATTACAGGCACGGAAAATAATGATATAACGAAATTATCGGAAATACCTGAACGTTCGCAAGTACAGAGAAATCTGAAAATTACAGAAACACTAAAGCTATCGTGAATACTTGGAATGCCATGGACACAGAAATTACCGCATAAAACAAATACTTTGTCTAAGAAATTCCAAGTAAAAATTACAAAATTTCTCTTAATATTTTCTGAAGCTTAGCGAGAAAATAGCTAGCAACAGATTCTAATGATGGTACCTAGAATCTAAACATGGGTTTATATTTGTACGTAAGAATACACAGTTTCTAACTTTTTATATGTAATACATATTTCTTAATATTTGCTTACAAAGTACATAAAACGCAGGTCTTTTCCTTAAAAATTTCAAATACATGTTATAGATTTAAATATTTTTTAAAATATTTTACAAGATTTACGAAACCGAAATCAAATTATTAGAATCTTAATATCCTGCTAAGGGATCGGGTATGAGCAAGTTCTTTCGATACTCTAATTCAACATTCAACATTGAGTAAACCAATCATAGTTAAGAAACTCGAAACTTTCTAAGTTTAAAAAGAAATCATTCTACAAATATCTGTACATTCCATATGTTTATAAAATCAGTAAGCGTAAACCAAACTTGACTTTTATGTGTAATTATGTGAACATGTATAAGATACTTTCAAAGAAAGTAGCTAAATATTTTTAAAGTTTTATAACTCTTTCTTGAAAATTTTAATCCATAAAAAATAAATGTTTTGTTCATTTTGATCGTTTAGCATCTACAATTGAACACCTAAATCAGGTTCTTGTCAAATTATAGGTCATTTTAAATATTTTTAGGTCATTAAGTTCCAAAGCCTAGATGTCATTACGGTCCGGGTGTCGTTGTATCAAGTTTGCCCAAACTTGATTTACAACATGACATAGCGAAGGAAAGTTTAGTTCTTCTAATTTATATGTGACAAACATTATACTTTAATTACTTGTAGGAAATATGTAAATTAATAGGAAAGAATTATCCGGCGAAGTTTAGAAATAATTGAACGAATTCTAACAAATACATTGGGCCTCCCCGATTTCGCAGTGGTAGCGTTGTCGCATATTCAACTGAAGAAATGAAAATGTGGATAATGAATCAACAAAAGTAAATTTACATAATCATTTATTACCTCCAGTGATTATAACCATCCCTTCTCGTGCTTCTGTACTAACACACAAGGCATGATCTAGAATTTCAATCTTGTAGGCTTAAAAGTAAATTTTGCACAAGGACGATAAAATATCTTTACCACGCATCATCCGCGCCAAGTGTATAGTCGGAATTTATAGATTTTAAGAGCCGCCTTGTTCTGGTTGGCATAGCTTCTGACTTCAAGGCAGGACACCAGGGTTGTAATCAAGGGGCCCCGGGTTTGATACACGGTGAAGGCACATAGTGGTTTGGATCCCACTTTAAACTGTAGGCCCAGTCTCGATTAGTGCATAAAGTGGACTTAAAACACCAACTCAACTCAACTCAACTCTAATAAATACATTAAAAATTTTACCATTGTAAGGATTTTATAATATGGTTGTGAAAGCTACGAGTTTTGAATTATGTGCTAATTTTTGGTCCACACGGAATCCTACTTTTGTAAACTTTTAGTCATCCAATAACTAAATCGAGTTGTATTTACAAACGCTGAGAAAGGTATTGTTACAATTTGTTTGAATTCATGTGCTTGATAAAGAAATTATTCTTGATATGAAATTACAGCAATATATTGAACGTATCCTAAGTGTTATGCAACCAAACCTACAGTGGAATGGTGCAGGCCCAGTACATTGCGGGGGTAAAAAGTTTCTAGCGATTATTGTGATTTTCTTGTAAGTGCATAAAATCCCCCCCCCCCCCGAAAACTCCTAGTAAGCTTTCTAACCCTGTAGAATTTTCTTAATTTGTCTAAACACTTACCACTAATTTGATTAGCACTAATCAAACAAAGGACTTGGAGTAATAATAGGAATGATAATCTTGCGAACGAATTCCATGCTTGCGTTTAGTATGTGAATCCCTAATAGTGAAATCTCAACACCGGACCATGTTGTATGCTTCGATATCGAGGTTTCTGTTCACTATATCATTTTCTACGAGGCTTGAAAATAAAAGCAGTGATAGTTCTTGTCTCTGTAACACTGAGCAAAAGCTCTTCAGTTGGATTTTTTTACTAGGATTAGTATCTTGAAATAACGTAAAACATACGACGTAAGAAAAATGCAACTTCAAGCAAAACTTTTGATAGAATTTTAGATTTGTGCACATATTCAACGAATTATTAAATAATACCCAAGATAGCCTTACGTAAATTACAACAAAGGAATATTTACATTGTAATCTTTTATAAATTTTCAATATCAGCGAGAGATGTGAAATATAAATATCAATGATTAACTCTTGTGCAATAATTACCGCTAATCAAACAAACTTAAATTAATTATATGTTAAATAAGGTGTAAAAATACATGCTCGAATAAGTACAGCAAGGGTGATTCGGAGATTGGTAAACAATTCGGCTCAAGTGATTGTAACATTATCCGAAGTAAGAGAATGTGTAATACGACCTCTGCTACGGATCTACGTTTTTTGCTCTTTCGTAGATTTAGCAATTAAACGCAATTTTCACGTCTCACCAACAAGATCAGCTCCAGTTGCGAGTCTAAACGTTAGGTACAAACCAAACAATACGAGGTTTAAAAAACTTATATACGGTGCGTTCTTTTGCTGGGATTCTGCTACGTTTTGGTCTCCGTAACTTGTGTGTCTAGGGTGGGCATAAGAGTTGGATTGGCATTTCGACCCCCCCTCCATTTCCCCACCTTGCTCTCGCTTCTGATGTCACAGTTGTGAAGTTTCATGACTCTGTTTAGAACGCTTGTAGAATAACCCACAAGGCTCTATTTGCCGTTTCGAAAGGTCAGGAGCTCTCACTGTCTCCCCCGCTCTTTGATGACTCTCTACCGAACAGTCCTGATCCTGTAAGACAGGGTAGTATTTCGGATTTGATTTGAGGGCTAAAGCTATAGCTCATCATCAATAAACGGTATGAGAAAGTTCACTAAGATTTGAAAACTGTATGAAATTAGAATATATACGGGCACCTCCCCCAAAAAGTATACAATGATTATAAAGTTAGTGTTTATTAAGATACAGTTAATTTTCAAAATTTAACAGAATTTACCAGACATGAATAATTTTCTCTGCCAACGCCTGTTTTTAAACTGAAGGGGTCCCGGGATCGATATCCGGTGGGTACAGAGAGTGGTTCGGATCCCACTTTAAATTGTACGCGTAGGTAGCGTTTCCATTGAAAGTAAATTAGGTCATTACAACCCAGAATTGTTCGTGACTGTACAGTCCAGATTAGCCTTACTGTGCATAACAAGGGAATGGATTTCAAGGTGCACAATTATGGTCGGAAAAGGGCAAAAAAGTTCTGAAAATGTTTTAAAAAAGGTGCAAAAGGAGGTGCTGATAAAATGCTTTTACGTAGGTCTAAACCAATTGCATTAACATTCTTTATTCAATACTGTAGCAAATAACATAATTAGTAATAATTACACGAAGTAACGAGTATTTAGGAAGTAAACGTGGCATTTACTGGGTTTCAAACAACTTGTTATACTGGATTACGCTCAACATTTCTATGCTTTCAAGTGTAAGTCGCTGACGCTTTGAGCGCAGGAGATCCTTATGTGTGGAGAAACTACATTATCTTGGGAACTGTTGGGGTTGAAAAGATTATATTATACCATTTTATAGCTCTCGTTATGCTCTACAAAATGAGACTATACAATTTTAAGTAGCTGTTCAAGAAGAGTGAAAATAATTTATTTTTCTGTTCAATATTTTAACAAAGCATGAAATTAAAGGAAGGAAAAAGATGCTGAAGCATCAAAGAGGGACTAAAAAGGGGATAAATGTGCTAATTTCACGAAAAGTGTGTTCATTTTACTTGATTTTATGTTCTAAAATACATATCTGAAGTGATTGGTATGGAAACAGATTTTTTGGAAAGATGCTTCATCTTAAAATCCGTTCCTTAGTGATGACTGTTCTGGCCCATGCACTGCTGGAAACGCGAAGCAATGGAATCCAAACACCAAGAATGATCATTCGTTCGGTATTTGTGCTCATTTTCGTTCAATGGCTGTCTTCAATTCGTCGACTTTTGTCGGTTACGGACCGTAAACTATGTTTCATAGAAAGAATCTAGTGGTGCGAGGTATTCTGAATGCGAAGAGTGTTCTTTTGAACATCTTCATCCAATCAATCTGTTTGGCATATTTTACCATGTGCCACTCACAAGACCGCTCTCTCCGATCCCGATCCAATCCAATGCTTCAATGTACAGTGGACAGACACTTGATTATCATATTCCTGTTAACGTGTGTATACTTCTTTCGGACACCCTATATATTCTTCCACACCTCTATTAATCATACCATACACTGTGTGCACATTGAACTGAAGAAATGAAAATGTGGATAATGAATCAACAAAAGTAAATTTACATAATAATTTATTAAACGTTTACTTCTAGTGAATATAACCATCTCTTCTCGTGCTTCTGTACTAACACACAAGGCATGATCTAGAATTTCAATCTTGTAAACTTAAAAGTAAATTTAGTGCAAAGAAGATAAAATATCTTTACCACGCATCATCCGCGCCACGTGTATAGTCCGGAATTTATAGATTTTAAGAGCCGCCTTGTTCTGGTTGGCAGAGCTTCTGACTTCGAGGCAGGACACCCGGGTTGGATTAGTAGGAATTTTTGAAGGGAAGTCCCTGAATAATCGGCTCTGGGATTCACCCAGCCTGTAATAAACGGGCACCTGGTGGCAACCCTCGGGTGTGGTGTCGATCGCAAACCTCCATAACAAGTGCAGAGATCAAGAAAGTGTAGGGTCCTACCTTCATGGCCCGATTATCGTTCATGGCACGTTGCAATTCAAAGGGCAGCTTTATCTCAAATAGATTTTAGGAGGTCGTTATCAAAAAACTTATTCATCGATTTAGCTGAAATACACTGCTCTACTACACACTTTCAGAATAAAGATGTAACTTTACAATGGTTGGGATTACAATTTAGCCACCTCACATTACCTCTAAGACGCACTATATTTCAAAGCTACGTATTTCGAACTTGTAATACTAAAATTCCTATGAGCTTTGTACATGTTCATTCTGAAAATGCATTATAGACGCAGATCGAAAATATCACAAGAATTTGGAACTTTCGTAACATAGGGGAAATAACTTTTGTTTGATATTTGACGTATGTCTCTCAAATACAATTCCGAAATTTTTGCCATCTTGACAAATATTGGCCAATATCTCTCAAAAGAATTTCGGACCAGTCATCCGACGGATTTAGACAACGTATATATATATATATATATATATATATATATAATATATATATATATATATATATATATTGGTTTGCGGTAGTTATCGCAGTCACAACATCTGTAGCGTAACCACCCCCTTCTCCATAAACTATATGCTACATTTTAAAAGTGTTATTGTAAACCTGTGGACAAGTAATACCATAAAATTTATATGAATCTATCGATTTCCTTCAAATGTATTCCAAACTAGCCCTGTGATTGTTTATCACCCGAATCACTGTTGACTAGCTGTCGCGCAAGGAAGTCTCAGTGTATAGGGAGGTTGGCTGTTGTGCTGGGCGAATGTACCAAATGTTACAATGTCATCTGATACAGAACGTTTTAAGATATAAGTTGAAAGTGAGACGTTTGAAAGAACATTCAAACAAGAATGAGACAGAATAGTTGCGGCTGGAATTGCGTGACATCGTAGAAAAAGTGGGGTTAACTGCACTGCAGAAAGGAAGGTCAAAGGGAAGGACAAATTCGGACATATTTGAAAAATGTCTGTGTATATTTCTAGTTCAAAATACAATATAAGAACTGTGTTACAGTGGTCATTAGTTAATATTTGCTCAACTGAAAACAGTTTATACTTTCTCGCCATATGTTTGACAACAATGAATACTTTCCATACTTTCATGTTCATTCCGATCTCAAGAAGTGTCACGTTACCACCTGAAACTTTGTGGAAAAAATATTTAAATATGTGACCTATACAGAACAGAAGGTTGACGTTTTGTGCATTTTATTTATACAGTGTTTGAAAAGTGTTCTCAGCAGTGACATAAAAATGACCCTGACAATGAAACTAACGTCGGAAAAATTATAAGTTTTTTCACTGATAGTTTTTCTGATTTTTTCAGCTCTGCTTGTACCCCGATATTCTAGTCTCAATTAGTCATAATGCACTGTTATTTAAAAGAAACGCTTCCTCCACAACTTCTTCAGTTTTAAAAGAAAAAGAAAAGCTATAAGGAACATAGGCACTTAGAAGTAATGGAGCGTGATGTACCTCAAAATCAGGCTAATTTATTTTATAGCTAGTGTGCGCCTGACAAAAGTACGAGTAACTTTCTTTTTCACCGTGATTAAAAAATCATCGAACTTTTTAACCAATTTCATACCCCAAACCTCGATCACCAGCAGGCGATGCCTCTAGAAAGAGAACCTCTCTTTCGCGATCTCCAATACAAGAATAGACAAACACAATTCCCTTCAGAAGAGCAAGACGCAGCAGAATCCCCGGAGGCTGTGCAAAGCCATAATTAATTAGTAAGCAGCGAACTCCCTTAAGTAAAGGACACTTCTGAAAAACTTTCATCTTGAAACCAGCGTCTCCATAATGGACAATTGAAATACTTCTATATTTCAGCAGGAGGAAGGAAGATGTGGCTCTTGTTACCGACGCCCCCTCCTCTTGTCCTTCCCTGCTTCCCGATTCTTCTATTTTCTTTCTCTTTTCTCCCACTTCTCATCCTCAATAATGGTCGACGAATGAAAATTGTGAAACTTCGCGAAACTTAAAATTGAAATAAATGCGTGGTTTTCGTTGCCTTTAATTAAGGTATCTGGATGCTAGAAGAGATGAGTATTCCCTCGTCGTGTGGAGACCGCGGGGAAGGGGAGGGGGTAAATAACGGAGCACTAATGCAAAGGGCTGGGGGGAGAGGGACGTGAAAGTTTTGTTTCCTTTGCATAAGTTGCCACGTCTGAGGGACACCCGCCATTGGTTAATGCAAAGTAATGATAGCGAAAGCGGCAAAGTGAAGGATGGTGATTATTTATAAGATGATGTCACTTTTCGGGCGAGATGACGTCAAAACCAATCAACGCTTGCATCAGCTTCTTATATTCCAGAGCGACGGCAATGTTTTAGCTGACAAATGGTGACTTTATTTATATTGTGCCTCTCCTTACTTGTCGTTTAAGTCCACTTTATATTCAAAGGATGATCAGGACTGTACCTAGAGTTGCATCCAAAAGGTCTTGATTTCTCTTGATTTTTTACGCTTCTGCAATTGAAAATTCCAGGATTAAAATATATGTATGTTCTGACGCCAATTCTAGTATGTGACGTAATTGTATAATTTTGCAAAGTGGTTATGAGTCAGCCTGTAGATTTTCAGTTACCAAAAGATTCTTATGGTAAAGAAGCAAGAATAATGGATCATAAAACGAATAGATTCGTGCGCATAGTAATCAAAATACATACCATGGGATTGTAGATGCAAACGCTAAAAAAGCAAGAACCCAAGAATATGTAACACCTCTTCGATTACCTTATACATATCGCTTACCCAGAGTGAAACATAAGCTACAAAAACAGTGGGATGAGTGGTGCAAAATAGAGCTACAAAATACCACATCCTATAAGTGGCATGCTCAAGTCAGAATTCGTAGACATTGGTACCAAAACATGAAGCTACCTCGGGCAGTGGTTGCTTTTATGTTAAGAATGCGTACAGGCCATGTATTAGTAAATCAACATTTGGCTCGTTTAAAATTGTTCCATAAACTTCCTGTCAGTGCGGAGAAGCAAATCAAACACTCAACCATTTAATTTTTGAATGTCCCTTAAGACAACAACACCGAGACTCTTTATATAAAAACTTACAACATGCACAGTTTCCATTTCCGATACCCTTATCTACATTAATATCTGAACCTCGTACTGAAGTGATTTGGATACTTTATAGTTTCGCTAGAAAACATAGGTTTACAATCTAAACAGCCACGATGACCCTCACGATAATTTAAATCCAAAGGACCTTTCAAAGTCGTTAGATCATAAGAACAGAATGAACTACAACACTCAGTAAGTCAATAGTGTTTGGAAGAAAGTGAAAGATATTCAACAACAGTTTGGAACATATATAATAGTACCTGAACTTAGCAACGTTGGCTAGAAATCGAAATAAAATGCGGTGTGAGCCACAAATAATGAAGAAGAAGATCATAGAACTAATATATTACTACCATATACAGATCTGTTACCAAGAGTAAGGAACAAAAATTTACATACAAGGGTCATTCGTACAAAAATGTACTAAATGTAAATAGTAGGACTCCATGGTTTCATACAATTTACGTAGAAAGTTTTTAATTTTAATGTTAAGATTGAGATCAGGTCACATCAAATTAAATCACCATTTCCAAAAGATTGACTTAGTTAATTCACCAATATGCAAATGCAAACTAGAGCTGGAGGTGCTCATCACGTTATATTTCAATATACCAAACAAAGGGAGATCTTTGGAGTAGACATATGATAATTGTATATACATATTCATGAAATTGTAATTTGATCCAATTATGTAGGAATGGTGTAACAACTAAATCCAATAAGAATGAAAGATAGAAAGGACTTCGGTCATTAAGGCTAAGTGCGTGTATTTTAGTCCAGAATTATATTATTTGATGTTGTGGATTTATAACAACTGTAACTGGAGAATGGTTATTGAATATTATTATTAAATCCTTCAGGGTTTCCTTTAAAGCGTGAAGTACACCGTGGATCGGCTACTATTTGCAGTGTAATAAAATAACGTAAAATTGACGCAAAAAGTTGTCGTTGGTTGAGAAAAATGTTTATTCTCCTTCATTCATTCGTCATTGGGTGACGTGTGGTTAGTGTATCAAGTCCCACCCAAACTCTTGAGGCTCCTCCAGGATTCGAACCTGGGCGGTGAGAGCTCTAACCATTTGCCTTCGCTGGAGCCCCTGTTGAGTACTAAGGTTTGCTAAATTTCGTTGTTGTCGTTGTTGTGTTATAGGCTAATCGGGACTGGGGCTACAGTTTAAAGTGGGATCCGAACCACCATTTCCCTCCACCGGGTATCGAACCCAGGATTCCTTGATTACAAGGCGCCCGATGTTATCACTACACCATTGGGGAGGCCGATAAATTTCGTGAGGCAACTTTGTAAACTAAATGCGAAATTATCTAAATTCTAAATTTCCATCGCTCTAATAAGGAACGCATCGACACAGTATAAATCTGCCGTCCGCCTCACCGGCATTTCGCGGGAGGACGACGAGATCACCTGCAAATATCTCCTTGGTCCCGCCCCCCTCCCCCCTTTGCTAGAACCTCGTCGAAAGAATCCCCCCGGATTGCCATTTAAGTCTTGGAGAGCCTCAGCTCCCGGGGGAGGGATCGAGAAACATTTGACGATCGAGTTCCCCGCCAATCTGTGTCCACAGTCTCCCGCCGATCGTGATTAACGCGAGGGGAAGCGAGTCTCAACGGCCAGAATTGAGCGCACCGGTTAGCCGTCGCGGGAAAGATCAACGAGCAAAGAATTTAGTGTTTTTCGCTCACCTGCTACTTCTGTTGTTTATCCGTTTTGGATAAATATTCTGCTTTTTTATTATAAAGTAAATAAGGCTGTGTCTGTTTAGTCTAGGGTGTACGTTTCTTATTCTTTAACACTTGTTAAGTTTCTGTTGTAGACAGTGGCGCATGACGAATTATTTTGGAGGGAAAGAATTAACGCTAGTGATTAAAGCGATATATCGAGAATCTTTAGTCCGTAAGGGTATAAATACAAATGTAGCACTAAAATTATCTAAATTTGTAGGGTGGCCACGAATTAAGACACCTTTTGATCATAAATTACGTTTATGAATGAGAACATATGTACGTATTTATAATATTTGCAACTTTTTTATTTTCTGAAGGTAGTAACTTAGACATCACAATGACAATTTTATCTGTTTTCCACATAATTATCAATTTGAGCTCCATTTATATCAATGCAAGTTTGGAGACGTAATTGGCTTTCCTTCTATCTGTTCGTGCCTTACCAGATTTCTAAGGTCTGAAACGTCTCCGGTTGCATCAAATAACTTGTTGATTCTTGAGACAGTGTCACTTTTAAGTGCTGGAGGTCCCCATTCCTGCAGCATTCGTCGCTGAACTTCAGCTACACGTTACTGGTAATGGAAAATACATGTACATATTTGACACGCTGCTCAATGCTTAGGCGACTTGCTGCCATTCTAAACAACATCCACTTCTTCCGCTATGTCAGTTAGATTTTACATACGTGTAGAGAAAGTTAAAAAGGAAAGACAAATACTAACTCAATTAATACAAAAGTTACAGTGATAAAAGTTTCCACCTTAATTCGTGGCTACTCTGTATAATATGAAAATTATTTTTTTGATTGTTTTAGTTTTGGAGAAAATTGTGAATAACAATTTACAGTTAGTAGTTTGCGACTTAGAAACTAAACCTCGTTATAGACTCCTTTAGGGAGCATGTGTGATTGATCAAATCATGTGATTGGGCTAGAGAGTAAGGGAATTATGTGTTGTTGAAAATGTGATGTACGTAAAAGATAGTGAAACAGAGATTAAATGGTTTATGTCTTTTTTTCATTTCGAATGTAATTAATCCATAGATAGGGTTGGGCAGAAAATTTGCTCGATACGTATTTTATGTATATTACATGTAGATATTTTTTCTTTGCGTCTGCGTAAAATATTCTACTGAAAACATGCAGGTGGCTTCAAGTACACAATGGAATTCTAATGCCACATTTGTAATGTACTTATAAAATTATATTCGGTTGTATATTCAGTTCGATCGTTCATTGAATTACTTTCTGCTTTAAGAATAAAAAATATCCTATTTTTCCAATTGGGAAAAATTAAGTGTCACTTTAGAATTTTATGGGTTTCTGTTTCATAGAGAAACACTCAATGCATAAGTGAGAAAAATAATATATAGCTATAAAGGGTATAATAAGATTTCTGTTTTTTTCCGAAAGGGATACCTCATCCACTTTAGTTCTATATCAAGTGACGTATATGGGGGCAAGTTTCGGTCCTTCTTCCTCCTCGCCTCGCAAACGTCTTCGACCTCAAAATATGTCTTTAGAGGTTGGATGCATATGTACTAAAATGGAAAAATAAAATAAAACTAATTTTTACGATTCGAAATGCGGTAAGGATATCCACTTCCTGACTGAAAAAAGTTAATTTTTGGTTTCCTGGGAATGATAGAAGCACTTGGAAGGAAAAGGAACTATCCATGTGGAAATTCAAATATTGCTCTTTTTGGAAGGATATTCTCAGACACGAAATCGCCAATCGAAGTTTTCCCGTCTGTAAGGTAGCAGGGTGTGGGGATTTCGATTGGATTCCTGTGGATGTTTATCAACTTCACAAATACAAGGTAAAAATACATCAAAGCGAAATGGTTTTGTAAAATAAGAAAAATTAAAATATTCCCAAAATATGCGATTATGTCCATGAAAATAGCATGTATGCATTCTGAAGTGATTCAGATGGTTCAAGCATATGGTCTCATGGAGGTAAAAAAACATGCTTTTATCAAATGGTCCCTAATTAGGTATAGGTATACTGGAAATATTATTTTGTACAAAGTAAAAATTATTGTTATTAATGCACTGCTTCTGTTTTAAATACGAGCTCCATTCTAAGATACTGTGAAGTGTATGGACAGTAAGTGTATTCACAGCACAGGTAAAAAATCTTTAGCCTACTCCGCGATACGTGCAACTAAATTAGGAAATGAACATAACTATAGACGCCAAAACGTTATTACATTTAAGAGTAACATTGCAAAGTAAAATATTAATTAAGTGAAAACTTTTAATCTAAATAAGCTGCATGAAAAAAAAAGTGGTGTCAAATTATGGTGAATGTTAAGCATAATCTGCATTATAGCTGTAAACTGTACCCCTACTTCCTTTGTTTTCAATGCAAATAGTCACATAATACATATATGGAATAATACATTATGAAGAATATGCAATATATGGATTGTTATAGTTGTTGTGAGACAGCATTTTAAATTATGTGGAGTTTTGCTTTTTTAACATATTTTTACATGGGTTTTAAAGTATTTTGCCATTTGTACGCATTTACACATTTTGCACGAGTATTTTACACTTCGAGTAAAAAAACAACATTTTTTACGCGTATTACTTTCCCTACCTTGCCAATATGCTCTAATTCGCAATTTTAACTGTTGAAATTTTTCGTTTAGAGTACATACGTTTACATGACATGACATATTTGTACCGTCTCTCTAGTTTTGACAGTGATGCAGATATGTTTATGGGATAAAAATTCAAAATAGTATTTCGCTAAAAAATCGGATACATTGTTATATGAATTATATACTTTATTTTCACCACAGAAATAAAGGCTTAATGTGTGCTAGGTTCTTCACTACTGCTGCATTTCGAAAATCTGAGAGTAGTAACTTCAATTTACCAGCTCAGGTAGTGAGCTTGACCGAATATCCCAAAGAATCCAGTGGAACATAAAAAAAGTAACACAGGAATGAAGGAAATCATCGAAGATTGCTGAAGTATTAATTCATGTTTTAACACCTCGACATATTTTTTTAAACATATTTTAGTGCTCTTTTCACACATCTGTTTTGCATGTAAATCTAAACCTGATGCGGCAATAAAACTGACAGTCAGAAAAATAATTGAACTATTATACAAAATATTGTGGTGCCTTTATTCTTCACTACCAACCAGGCTTTTATTTGTTTCGTAATGCTTCTCTTCTTTGTGGAGTTATTTTTAGAATACCTGCTAGTTTATGACAAATATTGGCAGTTTTTCTATAAGCTATGTTCTTTAAATTGTGCCTTTAGAATGTATTCGGTCCTGTAATTGGATTTAATAAGCCTGTCGTATAGAAATTATACGGAAATATCTAATATGTGACCCAATGCAATCATCTGATAGAATGTTGTGTAGATGCAACATGAGAAATGATGCTGTTGCTACACTGCGAATCACATCTGGACTTAAACAGCGGAGAAATATTTTTATAACAGAAATATGAACAAATATGTCACAATCGTGTAAAAAAAATCACAATTTCTAACACTTCCGAACGCTAATAATGCCTACATTTCTCGTTCACCAGTAAAGCTACCACAAAACAACCCTTCCATGTTGTGTCAAAGCTCGTTTTCACATCGTTAACCTTCGTCATACACATGAAGTCATGGTTCACGATAAATATTGCAAACTGGACAATCGAATTTTCCAATTCGCTCCATTATCCATCCAACTAATTACTCAGTTTGGTGTTGAGTTATTCCAAACCAGTCGCAATTCAAACTGGAGTGGACGAAACACTAATAGAGTGAGTTTGATTTGATTCACTATATTTGCCAGCATTACTAGCTTCCATCGATATTGGTTAGCTTTTTTTCCATTTAGCCACTGCATTGAAGATGAATGTCCGGAGTTATGTTACTAAGGCCGGAAATGCTGAGGTATATTTGCAAATGCAATACACACTGCATCATGCTTTATCATGCAAGGTTATTCTAGCATTTTGTTACCAAGTTTTTGAATTTTTTTATCGTCTCACATGGCTCAGGTTTTGAAAATGTTCTCTCCTTTTGAATGAATTAATTATTGTAAGTTTGTTCTCCTGTATTACTCATTTTTTTACTTTTTTCTACTCTTGTATTAGGCTACTCAATTTTCGGAAGTTTTCTCTCATATGCACTAAATGCTTCGATTTTTTTCTGGAAATTACTTCACATTTCAAGAAATTTTCAATTTCAAACTGCTCCTCTGGAACCTTATGGAAATTAGTTGTATTAAATTCACTATTTCGAACATGTATTGCTTCACTGGTATCCACTTTGAATAGCACTTCTCTGCTATTGGGCATCAATCTAACCGAACAAGGATAAGCTTCATTCCTAAAGATATTTATGTATCTAAAAACACGCACGTCTTGATAGTAAATATTTGAGATTTACATTAAGTACTTAAAAAAATAGAAATATGATATTCTTCATATTTTTTATTCACGGTATAAAAATCATATCGGGGGCAAGCTACCATAATAATCAGTATTACTGCTTCTAGTACAACGTGTAGGAAATGGTGATATGGTTGCGTGTGACTTATCTTTGAGTTACATCTAAGGTGACAGTCCCGTTTTGAGACTCTGTCTAGATTTTTTGACGTAGAACGGGACGCCAAAACGACAATGACTTATTTACATAAAATTACTGAAACAATATACCTTCTTTACTATTACTAATACTACTATATAAAGTGTATTCATTCATCGGCAAAATATCAATGAATACTTATAATTCTAAAGGACTGATTGGTTGGAGTGCAGTACAAATCACCTAATTATGTAAGTTATTTACACAGTATTTATTTATTTAGTTAGTTAGTTTTCAAACATAAGTATTTATGACGAAATAGTTTTTATATTTTGCAGTTCCATTTTGTTCCGTTATCGTTTTGTTATTTAAAACTTTTGGTCACTTCAGTTACATCACTTATGCGTGCCACACAGTCGAGACTTATGTAAGTGAATATAGAAAAAGTGAAGTGAAAATATAATAAACAAAACGGTTTGGCCGGATTTGTTTTCCATATTGAGCAACTGTGCTGTATCGAATTCATTCATCTATATTATTTAGCCCTATTTTTCTACGTCGTACATTTCCTAAATACAATCTTAAAAAAGAAAACCTTTCTCTTCAATATGCAAAACAGTTTCAATCATTCCATTCAATATATTCAAATAAGACAATTTTGTAAATTGATATATCTCAACGTTTTATTAGGATGTAAAGGGTGACCTTCCACGTAGTACATCAAATTGTGAACCTCACGTCAAAGTTGTACACCCTGTACTGCATTTTGCAAACGAACGAGGCTCTGGCGACTGGCCCTGGCCAGTAGAATTCTGTGTGTTGTCCTGTGTCTTGTCCTTATGTGTGATGAGTGCCTCTTTACAGCCTCAGCTTTTAACCAAAGTCAGAATATTTTAATATTTTAGTTACGACACGACATTACAGTTATGTTTATTTTAGTTCTGTTAACCTAAGTCAGAATATTTTAGTCTTCTAATGTTACAGTTATATTATAAGTTACATTTTAGTTCAGGTAAGGGGCTGGACCCCGTATAAAGTGACGGGTTCAAAATAGCCTAAGTGCTGACGCACCCAAAATTTTAAATTCAAATTAAAAAAAAGTTCAACGTTTTATTAGACTATTCAGAAAATATGTTCCGTAGAGCTTTTTTAAAAAGAAGCTCACATATTTGGCACACATTCATTTCGATAAGAAACTACTTCCGTATATTTTCGATGATTATTAAGTATTACAAGGCAGATACATGACAGTAGCAGCGTTTTTTCGTCGATTTGGAATGCACACTTCACGAATTTTCGGTTTAAAGGTACAGTTAGCGGCAATAAAAATGGAACACCTACATCCTGAAATACATGCTTCCCTTCATTTTGTTATGTGGGTTGTCTAACTCTATGCCAATAGCAAAAGTTTCTCTTGAAGACTTGCTACTGAAGTTCCCTCATTCATGGCCTATTTAGAGGTTTTTCTTTAGGGTTCAACCCCCCCCCCCGAAACTTCTGGCATGTTGGATTAATGGGAGTTCAGAAACTAAAATTTGTAACACATTTTCAAAAAAATAGTCGAAGTTTCACAAAAATACAACAGAGAGACAATTCTGAAATTATCGAGCTAGAATTTTGAAACATTTTGAATTCTGAAATGTGAGCAAAACTTGTTTAATTCTCAGAATCGCATCCACCAGCGACCCCTTCATTTTCACTTTTGCTGTCCTCTTTCCAGTGCTGTTCCTGGATCAGACTGAAAATTCCCTTGTGATTGTCCCAAAATTCACATTCTAATTTTTAAATTCCCTGTTCGATTAGGGTTTATATTCCCCTAGGATATCCAGCTTCGTAGCTCGTTACATTCACTATCCTTCATCCAGCGGTCGATGTAGTACATACATTTAACCTATATGCGGTCCTATAAAGTACATACTTGTATAGTGCATAGTGGTTGTATATAATGCTGTTTGGTAAATATAGGGACAATATGAGCGTCGAAAAGTGGGATCGAACTGGTCTATAGCCCCCCCCCCCCCGATTTGACATCGTTTATTGCAAGTTACCAAATAGCAGAACGTTTGTTAGTTTTATTTTTAATAACGGAAATAAAGTCCAGTTAGTTAGTATTCGAACAGAATAACCAAAGAGAAACAGCGTTAGATCGAAAAATTGAGGTTACAATACAGGCACCAGTTATGTTTTACCATTTAATCCAAAGAATAACTGGTTCCCCAGTTTTCAAAATTCCAAAAATTAAGTTTTATGTGAATGGTCAAACAACATAATCTCTATGACTAAAATATCTCTCTTTTACTTTTAAAGCTTTTTCTTGAGGTATTTGTAAAATTTAATAACAAAATATAATAGCTGTGCATTTCAGTACACACTGCATGAAACGTACAAAAAAATAACAATAAAAACAGTTGTGCTGCTATTCACACTTCTGATGGATAGATTAGAAAAGTCTTCTCAAGGATATAAGGACAGCAATAATAATAATAATAATAATAATAATAATAATAATAATAATAATAATAATAATAATAATAATAATAATAATATTTTGGAATTAATTAGTTATTTATTATGAAATTTTAATTATTATTAATTAATAATCATTATTGTTATTATTTATATTATTCACATTTCTTGCCACCCCCATGGGAACAATTACGAGTAACCCCCCCCCCCGAAAACTTTTCCTGCCTACGGCCATGCCCTCATTGCCTTAGAGTTAGGGTAACACATTTCAGGTGAGTGAGTATTTCAAGGTATTGGTGTCCCATTTTTATTGGCGGTGACTGTACTTACCAGATTGAATCTGAATAGACAGGCACAGGAATTTGCATCTCTAATCAACCGAACCGATCTCAGACCTGCCTGCTTCTCTCACATGTACCTCGTTTCGCATCTGCCTATCTTCACAGTAAATTCGTCAGCATTGTTAAGGCACGTGTACGTACAAGGAAACGAGCATTTGTAGACACTTGTCGAGAAACCTGCTGCCTCTGTGTGAAATCTACATCTGCGCCGGCTCATGCTTAATGAAACGACAGCGTCATGCGCGGCGCGAATTTGAATCTCGTAATCGTGATCAGGGGCGCCGACTTGTCAAAATTATTGGAGGGTCTCTGATCACTGAAATAAATTAATAAATGACTCACTCTCTCCCTTTTTTAAGTTTTGGCATCAGTGTTCGGAATCTCATAAAAGCCAGTGTGCGGGATCCCGAAAAGTCGGGACCGGGATCGGGAAAAAAAAATTCCGTCCCGATTTGGACTTCGGGAAATGATTTCCCGACTTTTCGGGATCCCGAGCAGTCGGGAAATGCTGAGTGCTCATTTTAAAATTTCGTTATTTCTCGACGTTTTCTGCATTGTCAATTTCTGGAACTTATCGTAAATTGTTAGTTTTTAATCCAGAAATCACTTAAAGTGAAAATGACGTGTAGAATTCGAGATTTTCAGAGCTTCGGGTAATTTCGAACATTTCCCGTCCCGAAAATTTCCCGACTTAGTCGGGAAATTGAAAATTTTTCCCGTCCCGCACACCCCTAATAAAAGCCCATGAATTCCTCAAAAATATAAAATTTTATATTGACAGTTCGAATGCAGAATATTAATTGTCCACGGATGGATATGTCACAAGTTTCGTCAACCATAATAGCAAAATATTCCCGACTTTCAATATCTGCTACCACGGAGCGCAAAACATCTCCCTAATATATCAATGACCTAGTTCTGAATGTCATGTGAGAGCCATTTGTAGCCCGAATGTCCCATCCACTACCCTAGTTCATGCACATCGTCTTTTGAAACTCTTCTTAGTAAACATTTTAACAATACTCATAATTACATACTTAGTATATAGTAATAAGTCATGTGTTTTGCTGTCTCTGGTTATAGCCTCCCCAAAGTTGATGGTTTATCGTTCTCAGCCGCCCAAAGTTGATGGTCTAAAAAATTTTAAATGTGTACTTAAAGTTAATTTCATGTGGCACAATTCAGAGTAAACTTTACAAGAGAAGCAAAATAATACATCAGATCCTCTTAAGCAAAATTATTTGGGGGGCTCTGCCCCCGCATCATTAATATTGGGGCTCGAGCCCCCCCAAGCCCCATGGAGTCGGCGCCTATGATCGTGATGTCAGATTAGGTGCCAGAATTCCGTCAGCGTGCAAGAGTTTCAAGAGCATCAGGGAGGTTGACGCTTACGTGCCTTCCGGAAAGATAATCCTGGATTGTTATGCGTTGTACACCACCATAAGAGGAGACGAGAGTTAACAGACGACCAACGTGTGAGGAACTGTGCCTCTCGATCTTGTCTGTCAACATCTCGTTCTCGTCTCGGTCTTCCAGTGAAGTATCGTTCTCGTCTCGAATATATAGCGTAAGCAACACTCTGTTTTGTTTACACACGCAGCTCATCACACCGCACAAACTACCATAGCTTATAGAGGTCAGTGATCATTCATTGAGAAAACATTTTCTAATTGCGTTTTTCTGTTTGATGTCTCGTTTTCACGAATTTCGAAGTGGTTTGAATTCTTCCTAAAAACTTCTCGGCACGTCTTTGCACTTTCAATACTGATATATCTAGTGTGTAAATGAACGGGGGGGGGGGGGGGGCGGATGCCGGGGATTTTACCCCCACAAAAGAATTTATCCCGGCAAAAGAACATTATTTATCTCCTTGCTAGGGATGTTTTTATCCTCCTCAAGGAAAATGGAATTTAAAGCATACGGTGTATCATTTTTTAACTATGTAACAAGCACAATTGAAAAATTTTCGTGTCCTTTAATGGCTCGGTCACTAAAGATTCCCATGCCGAAAAGTATTGTAACGACCGCCATGTTAGGCAGATTTCAGTTGTATATTGGCATTATATATGTTATATATGTTATCGACATTATTATATGTTATAATATTATTCGCGTATTTTTGCAACATTTATTCAGAATTTATAGGCTAATGATTATCCCAAATAATATATGCAACATTTTCATTGTTTTTGAAGCACAAGTTAAATACATTTCTTCTTAATACCGATTTTTGTTCAACAATGTACAAGATTGAAGTAATCTATCTTCTTATAAACTAAATCTTTATTTAATCATTTTTATGTGCAAAGGCAAATATGATTTATTTGATAAAATCAGTTTAGTTATTTCTATATAGTTTAATATTGTAATATTATAGCAAAGTATTTCTCCCTCGTTTTCAATAAAATATCGTTTTTCTATTGGCTGTTTATGTTAGTAGTGGGGGAACCACGCTTCGTGTTCTTGGCGATGTAAAAACTTCCACGTCGGCATTTTTAATTGTTGCCAACCACAATCAAAGCTTACTATCGCTAATTAACATTGATGTGTTGTATAAATTATCAGTTTTTCTTGTGTTATTTTATGTTATGAGTTTGTATTGTAAGTTAGAACAATCTGTTATGCTGCGCCTCGCGCTTGAGGTAGCAGTTGAAGTCTTGCTATTAACTGTGAAGGCGGTGCGCGGACTCTCGTGTTAAATAAATTGCTTTTCACTGCCTGCGAGCGTGCATGACCCAACAAATTATAACTTTTAACTTGTGCGAATCAGTATGTACGCACGCACGCAGATTCGTGATTAAAGATTTTGGACATTTCAATTATAAAGTATTTGGAATTTTATTTACTGTCAAGTGTCGCAATTCGGTGGTTTCCTTCCTGGAGGAAGGGTGGATCGTCTCAATCCCGATCCCTGGGTGAGAACTGGTGCTCCCAACTGACCAGCCGGAGCAAGGAGCGGTGTGTTGCCAATTCGGATCTCCATACCCTGGAGTTACGAGTGGTGGTACGTTGCAGTATGCAGCCTTGTGGATTAAAGGAGGACACCCAGTGGCGGCGATTGGGTTCCAAAACCGGGGGAGCAAGGTGCCAAAACGGGGCAAAAATGGCGAAAAGTGTGTGTGTGTGTGGGGGGGTCGCCCTCCTAATCGCCGCCACTGACTAGACACCGTTCTCCAACTGACCAACCTCACCGAACATGTATTAAAGTTTTCACAAGACACTTGTAGGTAGGTTAAATAGAAAAGTCTGAACCTGAAATTTGCAAATAGAAATTTGATAACGTTTTCGTGTGTTTCTAAATTATGTGTAATGTTATCATAAGATTTAATGGCCTACGTTCTAAGGTACATAGAACCGCAAGGCTTGGTTTGATGGTTTGATGTTTTAAGTCCACTTTATGCACAGTAAGGCTAATCGGGACTGGACCTACAGTTTAAAGTGGGATCCGAACCACTTGTGCCTCCACCGGGTATCGAACCCGGGACCCCTTGATTACAAGGCAATGACGCTACCACTGCGCCAAGAACCGCAAGGCAATGGGTTAGTTTACTGACTGGTAACATATATACACATTTGCGTACTCCCAAAAAAACTACTTCCCAAAATGAAATCACAAATATGGCACTGAGTGGACACTCCCTCCCCTAAAGCCAAAAGCATAATTCGCACAGTGGTGGATATATAACGGCATGTCATTCCGTAGCTTCAAAACTTACTGATGGGTAAAGTTCAAGTACGTTGGTTCCACAAACAGTAAGGTTCTGTCTCTCTTCTTATATTTTTATGACACAGCTTGCTCCAACAATGGAATAATCTCAACCCAGCGAGGATTCGAAAGGTTAGCGTCCCTTTACATAAGCGAAGCTGCATTTTCTCTTACCCCATGATGCAATATTCGGAAAATGCCAATGTCGTTTCTAGTTTTAGGAGCAGCAACAAAATCTGGGAAGAAGGCATCAAAATCACTGATACGGGAATTTCACGACTGAACCATATTACCCGTCTCTCCCTTGTATTTCAGCTTCTGAGTTTATTTCCCCCTTTTGGAAAGACAATAGACATGGGGGTGGGTGGGAGGGAGGACAGGCACAGCACTCGCTTTATTACTAACTAAAAATCTGTCGTACATCCGAGCCTGGAATCCATTTCCATCGTTTTCTGGAAAACGGCTGTAGGAGCAGGACCGAAATTGATTTGATTGTTGCCAATATTCCAGGCTGGAAATTGACTGGAGCTCTCTTATTATTGCGCGCCATGGAAAATGATCTTCAAATGTTTTCAAATGAGGCATTCGAGCTTTGATAAAAAAAATAGAGCAGCTGTAACTCTGAGCGGGAGGGTATGGGAGTGATAGGGGAGGAAGATGGGTGCGGTGATTCGTTGTGAATTGACGTGTGTCGTATTGTCTGTCCTCTGGAAACAAATTGCTCCATTCTTACCTCTCCTCTTTTCACGAAAATTCGAAGTGTCTCCACTTCTTTCCAAAGTGTCGTCTCCTTTTTTTCCTAGGGAATTCTTCGATTTTTTCGAGGAGGTGCGGGTAATGCGAACACGATTTCCCTATTCGAAACTCTCAAGAGGCAACAGACGTGGAAGGACCCAATTACAGAGCGTTTTCAATAAACAGCAGCCAATCGTGATCGATGTGGCAACAGCATTCGACACTAAAATTCACATATCATTCCCTTCCTTTGGAATATTTCACATTTACTAGTAGAGCGTGAGGGAAATGTAAAAGTACTGAAATTTTCCATCAATATATTCATTTGCTTTTGTTATACAATACAAAGTTCGAGCATTGAAATAAAAGAGCCAACGAAACGAAAGTCTGACTCCTTGAAAAATCGAATATGGAATAAGGAGCTGGATTTGAGATTCGGTTATTAGGTAATCAGTGTCAGAGTTCAGGATTGTCATATCGAACAAAGAGTTCCGGTACTGTATCCAGCATTCGGAATTTCGACGTGGTCTCAATTTCATAAAAATATTATGGCATAATGTTTTACCAGTCAAAATGTTATCCACAAATTTCGAGATTGCGTCTCATATCGCACAATGACCTAAGGTTTCATCTATGTTATATATTTTCGTAGACACAATAGAGACGAAATAATTTAAATCGGAAATTAATAAACTTAACTAACGATTTCTACACACGCTCTAAGAATTAAATATTACACTTAGCAGTTCCAAATAACAGTTACGAAATACGAATTATAATATTAGTATAACTTTTACCTTAAATAACATTATCATTATTAGGGATATACAGTTTACAAGTGTCTACACGAACGTAGTATATTGCTAGGAATTGCTCTAGATTTCTTAACAGTTTGTAAAACATGCACATTGATATTCAAATGCGAATCAAATATTATACCTAAGTCCCTTTTCAATTTCGAAGTTATTTATATAATATTTTGAAAAATCTGGTGAGCTTTTGTAATGAATGTTAAATGTTTAGATTTATCTTTGCTCTGAAAATCTTTTATTGACTGAGTTAATACCTGTTCGAAGATTCCTGTCTTCATTTCTTATAATTTCTTCGTATAATTTTAAATCATCTGCTAACATTAAATAATTAAAATACTTATTTGTTGTTAATATGATGATTTGCATCTCAATTTGAACCAATATGTTTGAAAAATGGCACTTTTCGTTCATAAATTAATTTTTAGTGTGGATTACATTGTCTACGTAGAATATTAAATTGTAAGCGAATGTAATCTATGCGTTGATAACGTGTGGAGACAGGAATTTGGATTGAGATATCGGATCGAGGATTCTTGATTCGAGTATCGGATCCAGAATAGCAGATTGTTGTATTAGTTCCATGATTCTAACGATGCTGCCTGGCAGTTCCAGTCAAAAACTGGAAAAGGGGAATGGATAGATGGATAAGTATAAGTCAGTGGAAATAATATACAAGGTACCACGGACATACTTTATAAATATAGCAAAACAAACCGTTAGAAAACAAGACGTGAAAATGTGTTTTAAGGTTGCTTTTATTGGTTGACGCGTTTCAATATGGAGGACTTTAAATTAGGTTGATGAGATGCTGCAATATCAGGATCCCGGGTAAAAATGTATCCCGGTATCGGAGATACTTCTACTCGTTTTGGTTCCGAATCCGGGTACCCGATTTTCTGTTCCGTATCAGGATACCAAGTTTTCACTGGGTCCGTATCCAGGTCTTCGTGGAAGGGGGCAACCTCGACCCCAAAGTTTCTGGCCATCTCTACTTTGAACACACGAAAAACAATACTTTCTAATGTACACGTGTCTACGTTAATGAGCAGAAGTTATAATCCAACTCGCGTTTATTCGCGTACGACAAATTTGCGAGAATGAAAAGGATTCTACGCATGAGATCTTACGAGTCTCATCCTATGTATTTCTTGCTCCAATGTACCCTGTTCCGATGCTTCTCAATGTCAACAAACCTGTAGCAGTTCCCCTACAACACCACTCCCTTCCCAATGAGATTCGAACCCGCACCTTTTTCCGGCGTACCCGAGGAGGCGGAGAGGAGTTCCGAACGAACCGGAAAGCTTTGTGCGGCGTCGAAATTCCTCTCAGCAACCGGAAACGGTTCTGCCGCCAAAGCTAATCGACATTAATATCCGCTCCGCCCACCGTCTCCTTATGTCAGCGCAAAGCCCCGCAATCTTGCATTTCCACGGCGGAACATCTTCTGGTAAACCAGTCCGGGCTTTCATAATTCAGTCCAGCACCAACAATGGAGCATTGTTCACCGGAAATAAAAGAGGAGTCCAGAACAATGGGTGGGCAAACAATACAGGAAGGCGGCGTAGCGATTGTGGGGAAAACTGGGAGACAGCGGCATCGTGAATCTACTCAAGTTACATGCAGCCAGAAGCATAAAGGGCCTGTCTTCTGGGATCTCCTTGGAGGAGCTATTATACCTGCTGGAACATCTCGGGCTGTGTTTGCTGGGATGTCCCTTTCCGTCTTCCCAGGGAGAATCTATAATCTGAAATATTCCTTTGCGGATTCGAGGGGGAGAAGGGCTTAATAACTGATTTTAACAACTCCATTTGCTGGCGGGGGTTGTGTTAAGTGAGGAGCTCGTGGATCCAATCGGATGAGAGACACAGTCGTTTCTCTTTTAGATGGGAGATTGGGATTCGGTCTCACTTACCGCACACCGTATTGAGCACCGTCTGTCTGGCGTAAGCCTGGATTGCTTTCGTTATTATGTTACGGATGTTAGGTGTAAGGCTTTTAGCATAAATACACTGTAAATTTTCTTGATTTGACCAATAAGGTATTTATTTATGATAACAGCTCTACATTTAACATCACTGTGTGAATTAAGCTTTTTGCTTTGCGGGATCCCACTCAGGGGCGTATCTGTGATTTCATTTCGAGAGGTTGGTTCTCTGGGTGTGCAAATTGTATAGCTGTGTTACCACTCAGTAAACAAAAATAATGCCTCGCGGTTTTAAATATCTTAGAACATTAAATCTTAGGATTAAATTTACACTTAATTTAGAAACACTTCGTATATTTACATTTTAAGAAAACCATAATTCATACACAAAAGAGCTATCGTACTAATAACAAGGAAAACTTGACCTAATTTCTATTGACAAGTTCAAACTTAACGTCCATATAATCTACCTACAAGTTTCTTGTGAACACTAATACATGCAAAATATCAGCACTACGTATGCCATGAAAACTTTAGAGGAAAGCAGCCTGCTGTTGGTTCGGTGAGGTTGGTCAATTGCTGAATGGTATCCTTATTTAATCCAGAAGTCTGCATACATTTCGGCAGGACAATCTTTGAAGGCTGGACCATTAATGGACACGAATTACTTTTAATTATATAGTTTAGAAATGGTATACCATAGACTTTCAATTTCATTCTCTTTGAGGGCGATAAAAGCATTATAAAGTAGGGATAAAAATAATATTTTTTGCCGGAGGTTTTTTTTTGTGTGTGGGGGGGGGGTATCCCCTGCATCCCTTCCGTTAATTCGCACACCGCCTAACATGCATAACTTAACAACGAGAACATTTATCGTGACGTCAATAGACGAAGGTGCTCAATACGGCGTGCGGTAAGTAAGACCCATCGGGATTTTTAGAAGCCGTTTCCAGGAAAATCTCTAACTTGTACAGCATCTTTGGCCGTCTCAGATTCTGCAATGAAACGTGCTGAAGGACTTCTGAGCTTGTTCCTGTACGCACAGAAATGAAAATGCATCGTCATATGCGCTTTCAAATGCATCAGCTGATACAGCCGCAGTGTTCGAGTTGGAGGCGAGAATTCAAGGAATTGCCCTTCTCTCAATTTTCATTACATACTTAATTTAGTTCCCAAGGAAAATGATTTCCACTTCTATATTTTCTAGAACTTTAGTTATTATTAGTAAATATTGCCTCTGCTTTCATCTCAAGTTAATTTATATTAATAAGTTGTTCTAAATTGTCGATTTTCAGGTGGGAATTTTTCCAACGATGTCCCTGCATGAAGCGCCTCTAATCAATGGAGAGCTGGGAGCAACCCCGAGTTGATAAAGCGACCGGATCACAATATGGTCGCGATTATGAATATTTTGGGCCCTACTACCCCCCCCCCCCCGCCTCATATGCTCTCATGGTATGTTTTATCTTTTTTGCCGTTTCAAAAGTATTAGTGCCCTATTAAATTAATAATGTTGTTGATTTGCATAAGTAGAAAAGAAAATATTTTCTCTAAAATGAGTGGATGGGTGGATTATTAATACAGTGTGGGACACAAAAACCTGATGATTTTTAAAATGATATAACAAAAATAAAATGAGTTCGTCTTTGTTCATGTGCTAGCCATACAACTATATGTATGCTATTATTATTGAGAAAGAAATAATTATGATTTACACCGACATTAAGTGCGGAAAATAACATTTTGCAAATGGCGCCCATTTTGGTTCACCCACTGCTGGAGTCCTTCGCTGAAACTTGTCTTTTCTGGGGAAGAAAAACCTGCCGATTGTTGTTTTGTTATTGCGTCGCGTAGTGGAGTCGTGGGAGGGAAGGTGGTGGGGATTCCATTGCGATTTCAGTCACCATGGGGCAGTGGACAGTAACAGTGAATGTAGAACAGTTACACATCGATGCTGCAGAACTTAATCGCTCCAGAACTTCGAAGAAGGTGCATAAACCTCGCTGAACTGTGGTTCCAACAGGATGGGGCAACTGCCCACACTGCTAGGGTTTCGATGGGCGTGTTACGGGAGATGTTTCCGGGCCGTTTATTTTCCATACGAGGAGACATCGCGTGGCCACCCCGTTCACCCGATCTTTCGACATGTGACTTTTTGCTATGGGCCTACGCCGAAAAACCACGTCCCTACCTGTAGTAAAGGTAACAATTCAACTCGAGGTAGCCGAGAAACATGCTGCAAAATGTGATTAGAAGTTTCAGCGACCAACTCCATCAATGTGTGGACCAAAATGGGCGGTATTTGCAAGTGTTATTTTCCGCATTTAATGTTGGTGTAAATCATATTTTTTTCAATAATAATGGCATACATATGTCTGTAACGCTATCAAATTACTAAAAACGAACTCTTTTCTTAGTTATGTAAAACCCAGAAAATATATTTCATTTACACAACTTGTTAGTAGCGTTTAGTTTCTAGTATTGCAAATTTACGGAAAATTTGCCGTTTTATTATTGTGACTAGTACATTTATTTATTCACTACTAATATGAAGCGGTGATTTCTCAATAGAATTATACGTATTGTCGTTGAACAAGTCACTATATAATGTGTTGAAATTTTTTCTGATCTGGCGTGTCATCTTTTGACAATATTATAAACTACTGTGAATTTCTATCTTGGCAAGGAAACAACAAATCATCTGCAAAGTGTATATATGAATTTCTGAAGTGTTGTGATTGCAATTTCAAAGGTTTTGAAGGTAAAATATAGTAATTTGCTATCTTTTCTCACTGTTAGTTTAACTTTGAAATGAGTAAAGCTGGTAACGCTCACGTGAAAGGAAAGCAACGTATTTTCAATGACATTTTTTGCAGGTGCTCTTGGCTTAATCCAATGCTTCACATTTCAAATTCTACCCTTACTTTGGTCAATACACGCAAATAAATTACAAATCTTAAGAGTAACCTGATGTCGCGCGTTCCATAAGAAACAATGCTATTTTTAGCAGCGATCAAGTTGCTGAACCTGCAATATGACGGTCACGAATACTTGTATATGACGTCATATATCATCCTGGGACTCTAGGTCTCTGAGCAGTGAACTCCTGCCATCTTTTGGCCATAAAATGAGTCGTATGAACTAACTGATAGCAAGACCTTGAGGATTGTAAATGTTCGTTTTTCATAAATGGCACAAGGGCACTTACGTCATTATTGAAAGTAAGTCTTCAAATGTTTCTTTGATTTGCTCTTAGTGGTCCTATCAAAATTTTAATGAATCCAAAATTGTAATTGTTTTTATTGCATCCACTTTGGCAGATTTTGTCCCTAGGGAAGGAGGAGATGACGAGGCGCAGAGCTTATTTGAAGCTTAAATAATTAGTTGTCTTGAAAGCAATTTTAACGCGGGCGATATTTCAAAGTTCCCGCCATTTTACAAACGCTAAAGAAACATAGCTAAACGTCATTTTTTTCAGCTAAAAAAAATATTCTATTTTGCATCTGGGAGACAATAAAAGCCTTTTAGCCCCTTTTTGATTTACACGACGCTTCCGCACTGTAAAGTTTTCGATTTATACTTCGAAAATACAGCCCGCCCCACGTTTTCCAAAACCATTAGCCTATTATGAATCCATGTAGTTCGTAGTGTACTCCCGAGATGGCTCTGGGGAGTAGTCTGCATCTCGCGGTCCACCCGCGCTATAAAAGTGATATACAGGGCACCAAAGGGTTGGGGGTGACGCTCAGCATAGCCAATCGAGTCATGAAATTGTCCAACACAAATCTTTATCAAAAAAAAGTTTCACCATTACAGTTGTCCCGCGATCCCATTCGCTAGTGACCTCTCTCGGCAAAGGCGCGAATTTATGAGGAGATGACGTCACCAACGCAGGTGGAGTGAATCTGCCGTGCATCCTAAATCAAGGGGGTTGTGGCGACCTAATTAAGTTGCAGCTGGTTTATCCCTGTAGGCCCGAACTGCTTGCAATAGAAACTTGGGAGGGAGATGGGACGGGGGAGACGGAATGAAGAAACAGAGAAACGGCGGGGAGGAGGAGGAAAGGACAGGAAGGGTTGCAGAAAACGGCCGCAGACATAAATCTGAAGTTTATTGCCGCCATTTGCGTGGTGTAAAAACCGTGTTTTATAATCTATTCGAACAAAAGAAGGGAAAAAAGTGTAGAACTCTTTTTCCAATGTTTGTTCTAAAATCTGCTATCTCGAGGTCAATACGGTGTCTACATAACGGTAGGGAATTTGAGAAGCACAGAACAAGATGGTCGAACAGACAAAGAAAGTGGATATTTAAACACACAAGGATCTCTGCGTAACGGAAGGAAATTTGAGAAACAGAGCACAAGACGATAGCTTTAGGCAAAACTTTGTCCTTAGGGAAGTTCTGTTACTAATGGTAACTAGTAACAAAGAAAGTGAATAGTATAGCTCTCTCAACACATACAGGCGGAGGAAACCAATACGAAAATTTCACGTAAACAACACACATTCACAGTCTCGGCCATTAATGAAGGTGATGTGATCAATAACACGCTTCGACCGGCTTTACCCCGAGGGTTGCAATCGTAGAGACGCTTCATGTAAGAACATCGCTGGAATAATTTTCGGCTGAAATCATCCACATCGAGAATCGAACCCTGGTCTCCCAGACGTCCTACCGACCTTTTCCTTTCTTATATATATATATATATATATATATATATATATATATATATATATATATATATATATAGTTTCAATCTTCCTTAATTTCTTTTTCTACTATATTTCAATCACAACCAACACACATTCACGTCCTATCCAGGCAGCTCTGGGTTCGTAGCGCGTTACGCTGACCACTGCACCACCGAGGTCCGACTGCATCATAAGGGCTTTCTCTCTCTCTCTTTGTGTGTGTGTGTGTGTGTGGCGTGCGCATATAGGTAAAGGTAAAGCTACATTGAACCTTTGAGAATGAAACTGTAGTAGCTTAAGACTGAAAATTCCAAGAGAGAAAACTAAAATACGTTCTACTGCTCTTTCTGAGCAAACGTCATGTTTCAGCAGCCCTTGACAAACGCTGCCATTAAAGCCTTATTGAATATATACAGTGTCGGAGAATTCCCCGTGCCCCTACTTGCATGTATTCTGTTTACACCGCGTTGAAAAGTGGCTGGTATCATGTTTTCTTGGGAACAATTTCGTTTTCGTGGTTGGCATCCCTGCTCTGAAGGTCACACGAAACGCTCGCTCGAATTCGTATGTCAGTTGTTGCGCAATGGCTGATGCGGGCGATTCCGTGGACGAGACCCACGTGGGCGAAGCGCACAAAGGGAATTCTGTGGGTCAGGTCGTGGGTTACTCTTCTGTACAAACAACTTGTATATTACAAGAATCACTAAGTCTAATCCACAAATACAGTCAGAAAAAAGAATCACTAAGCCTAATCCAATATATATATAGCCCCAATCCCACCACTCACTCACTCACTGACATAAATGTTCTCCATGAAGGAAGCCCCGGAGGCGAAAAACGCCGAAAACATTATATTTCTCACAGATGAGTAACACACAGATGAATCAACTCCTGGTTTTGAAAAGGTGCCTGAAACAAGGGTGACATCTACGTACATAATAAGGAGTTTCAGCCCAGATACAATTACGTATATATTGTTATACTCAATGCGTAAATATCTGCATCGTGCTTGTTTCAACTAAATGTTTAGGGGGTATAATGACATGCAATTCCTTAGAGCTTGCCGTGCTTGTTGTTCACCATGGAAACGGACGTTGCTAGGGAACTTAAAGAAAGTTTATTTTCACCCCGAATGCTACTGTAAGGGAATTATGCTAGAGTTTTCGATTGATTGATTGATTTGGTGTTTTAAGTCCACTTTGTGCACAGTATTAGAGTTTTCGAATTTTAAAATGTGAGCATCATAATTCATTGCAGAGGAGAGATAGAAATTTGCGAAGAATGAAGGAAAACATTTCTTTATTTCAATTATGTTTAAAAATGTAAAACTGACTACAGAAGTAAAATGTTACTTTTCAAATTTAGTGTCGCTATTGAATTCGTTTACATAAAACATCTAACTAACTATCCTGAAACTGTTATTACTTACCCAGCTTATTATTAAGAAAGAAACCAATAATATTTTGATTATTTGTACATATACAGCGCATACACACATAAATTTACGTTCAAAACTTTCCAAATAAGCGAACCACGTCGGCGAGCGCACGAGACGTGGCCAGAGGCCACGTCGAAAGTGCGCGAGTCCACAAATACAGTCAGAAAATATACAAATATTTACAAAATGACATCCCCATCTACAGAGATAACTTTTACTTTTCTGTAGAATAGTACAACCAACTTGTACAAGCAGCCTGGTGGCCTTATCAATTGGCATGCTATAGACTTAAAATTATGGTACCATATTTAAAAATGTATAAACAATATGGCGTTTTTTGTCTCGTGTCGCACAATGTGTCATAAGTAATTACAAAATGGCATCATTTACAGAGATAACCCTTATTCTAGCTTCGTAATATACGCCAGTGTACGTAAGCATTTCAGCAAATCTCCTTCCAAGTACATATTCGGAACCCTCCGTATTCGTTCGTCAACCTAACCTAACCTAACCCAATAATAATATGCACGGGCTCAGGTTCAGTCCGGGTTAGCCTTACTGTGCATGAAGTGAACTTCAGTCACCAAATCCATTAATTAGTCAATAACAATATTGTTTCTATACTATAATTATAATAATAATACTAATAGCATTCCTACGACTGACAACTCCTACAAACCTTCACTCTATTATCTTTGTTACTGGTTCCGCGATTCAGGTGCGGTTCAGGTGCGCTTCGCCCACGTACGCTTAGCCCACGGCACCGATGTGGGCCGACGGATGTCTAGTGATGCCGGCGTGTGTGGATGTACGAACGACAACGCACGGGGCAAACGAGGTGCTGTAACATAATGTAAAGTCCCCACGTATGTTATAATGTGTAGACTGGCGTACGCAGAGGGGGCTAATAGGGCTACAGCCCCCTCTGAAATTTTGAGAAAATCAACATTTAAAAAAAATGCAGTGAAGAACTCGGGGAAAACCAGCAAACCCTTCTAAAAATGACCCCCGATTGCCATTTTTGAGAGTGGAAATTTCTAAAAATACAAAATATCTTATTGTGTATGCAGCCTCCATAGAAAACAGCTATGTTCTATCCACGTTTACAACTCCAGCCCCCCCCCCCCCTCTCCCGCGCAAAGAAAATCCTGCGTACGCCAGCGAAAGTAAATTAAATAAATATGTTATAATAAATATCATATGTATTATCTAGAGGTAATATGTACTATGTATTATAATCTAGAGTTTTCTCGGACACCCTGTAACTACTCATCTCAGCATGGGATTCAAAGGTTGACATTTTCGTAATCACGGCGTGTGTGCAGATTAAGACATTGGCCGTCTATGTTTGGCCAATTAAACGACACATTCGGGTAGGATTGACGGAACATTCAATCGACGGCAAAAGGGCGCGCACTTGCTACATTTACGAGCGTTCTCTCACAACAGTCATCTCGATGCGATTTACACAAGGATTTCTGGCCACAAACATGTCTGAACAGGAAAAAAGAGAGGAGTTATAATCGATTGAGGTTTGTCTTAGAGGACCAAAAAAGAAAGGAAGACTTCATTACGAAAAGCAGCAAAGTGACGGCAATTAAACGCGGTCGGGTAATGTCGGTGGGGGTGGTTTATGGGTATCCTTAAAGAGAACGAGGGGTGGTGGCTGGGAAGGGGTTCAGTCTACGTATATTGGGACCGTCTGCAATAAAGCACCCATCCCCTCCTTTTGGTAGGTAAAGTACCAATCTGATGAGATGCCACTATTGATTGCGTTGTGGAGACGGCGGGGCATGCAGAAGTCGTAAAGCTCAAGAAGAGGTGCTCATGACGACAAACAGACACTTGAGGAGTCGATATTGTCATAGACTGGTTGCCATCAAGCTTCCATCACCTTAAACTTATGCACGGGGCTGGCTGCTGTCTTCGAATTTCACGGAACCTGGCTTTCACTATCCTTTCGAGAATTCCACATTAAGAACTTGTCCTTGTCGTTGTCTTTCCTTATCCTTTGGAGAAATAATGACTGAACGCCTGTGCTTGGAGATTCGATATTGTTGCTAATGCACGCTATGGCAAAGGTGTCTTCTTTTCTGGATCAACTTGAGAAACAATTTTCTTGCATTCTTTATTTGACGTCATTGGCTTCGGATGGGGGTGGGACAAGGGATAAGGTTGGCAGTCTGGATCAATTGGTCCACGTTACGAAGGGAAAAGGGGTCAAACATAATGCTGCGAGCAAACATTTTTGACGGATCCATTCAGGAATGACTACAGAGAGGACATATATGGGTATGAGAAACACTAACATAGGCAGGTAAATAGGCACAAAACGTATAAAAATATGCACCAAAAAGGCACCACGAGTAGTGGCTGAAAGGCTCTCGGCCTGACCAAGAAGAAAATGTAATTCCACATGTTCACTGAAGTTCAACACATTTGGCATATCTTGTCTGAAGTTTCTTTAACGCTTCCAAAGATAATTCCTTTTTTCTGCTCAGCAAAACTGATCTATTGCTGCTATCATCTCTAAATCTCTGCAAGCTCTCTGTCCTTTCAGTGTGCGTTAATGTTACGAAATGGATAATAATCAGACGGAGAAAGATCTGGGGAGTAGGGTGGATGATGTATGCATTGAAACTCCGAATTCTTCAAAACAGCCTTGTGTGAGAGAGCATTGTTCTGCAAAGCAGAATACCATTCTTCATTCTTCTCCGCCATGCTTCTTTCAATTGCTCAAAACAAATGACAAATAGTATTATGATCCTGCAAAATGGCATATTATCCTACTAAACAACACTCTGAAAAGCGACAATGAAAATACACACACACACACACACACGTACGCACGCACACACACACACACACATATACGTATATATATGTGTGTGTCCTGCTAATCAGTTACACACTTAGCGATTTGATTGTTTTATTGTCATGTATTTTTCCAATTCTGTGTCGCGTTCTGCTACTTTTTTTTTAATCGCATGGAGGAGGATGAATAGTTACTAGAAGAAATTGGGACATCCCTAAAGGAAACCCCTGACCCTGGCATCAATGTATGGGGCACCAAGATTTGACACTCCTTACAATTCTAAAATGTGACAAATTAATTGTTAGTGTACTGTGCAGCCCGCCAAAGCAGCGAGAGAACGCACGAAGTAACTAAAATACAAAATGTAGTTGTATGTAAGACTAGGCAAAATAAGAACTGGCCCTCAAATAAGACATTTATTGACCATATAAAACTGATTAGAGGAAAATTATCACAGGAAATAGTAATAAATTTAAACCAGGATGGCCATCCAAGCCACAAGATTGATTTGTCAATATGAAAATATCTCAATCATAAATACACAACACATGAAGTTAATAGATAAGGTAAGAAGTACAGGATAATTGCCTAGTTGCACCGAGTGTACTTTTACAGTGCAGAGCCATCTAACGGCATGGAATAGCACTAATGGCCAGCTTCACATCCCCTTAAGAGTTGGGTCAACACTTTCGACTAGCGAGCGGTATCCCAGCACTCACAATTCCGTGTCCCTTCGCAGCAAATTATTTTTCTTTTGCAAGGAGGAACGTTCAAGCTAATAATTTTTGATGATCGAAAAATATTGGGGACCAAGTTTTTAAGCGAGTGGAAAGGGGGGGGGGGGAGTACGAAACCACCCGCACTATTACGCTAATGATACGGGCGATTAATTTCGCCAGTAATTGAGTGAGTATACTGCGATGTGCGGTTAATAACTTTGGACCCGGCCGTACATTTGGCCAGACAGTAATGGCCCACCGGCAAAACGGGGAGAAATATACCAGGGGATGAGTAAAGGAGGGAGCATGTGAAAAAGTCTATTTTCAATATGGCTACCGTGATTTTTTGGCTCTTCTCGCTCGAGGTAGAGATAACGAACTTTTAATTGTGAAACTACTCTGAGTTAACGCTTTGCAGATGAATCGGACAGATGTCGCTGCTTGTAGCTCATTTTGTCATGGAGAAATTATTCGACGCTCTTAATTTTTAGCTCCGGGAAACAGGAGGCAAAAATTGCAGAAAATTGAACTCGGATTGGGTACTTGACGTACGAGCATCACCCTTGAAAGGTTACTGAACTTGATTCGCCTGTTGGCGCTTTGACATGGTTTAAGATTGGAAGAACGTTTAGATATTAAAACTGTAGGAGTTGGGAAGTGATGCGCGAGTGTCAGAATTAGGGATAGTGATGAGACGAGACGAGACTAAGACTTACTGACTGACTGTATAGTCAGGTTCGACTTATGGTCGGGCTTGAGTTTTTCGCTGTGATTTCTAAGTAAAGTCACTATCAATGAAAATAGGGCACCCAGATCCTTAAATACTCGCTTAGCTGCAACGCATTATAAGTGTTGTCTAACTCTATGGCGATAAGTGAATTTTAATAGCAAATTTTCAATTGTAACTTATACCATCTCCGTATAGTTAGGCAACACACACAACGCCTTACAGGAAAGCGAGTATTTCAGGATCTAGGTGTCCCATTTTTATTGCCCGTAACTGTACACCGTGAGCCAAAAGTCACGATCGGTCCGGATACTATTTATAGTGCAAGAACGAATTGTTTGGAAGCAAAATTGATGTATGTCGTATGTCCAAAGGCATATTGATCCTCTTCACATATGTTGTGTGGTAATAATTCGTCTGTTTTCCGATAGAGGGCAGTCAATCCCAATACTGTGGTTAGGAGTCACATTTTCTCATAGAGGTCCGTCCGAATGAGAGCCATGCTGACATTAATCTTACAGGTATTCTCGTCTTATTTTACTCGTTAATGTATCTTGTTTAGTTCGACACAGTTAACGCACTTTGTTTCGCAATAATATTATTACATCAATATCGGATCGTAACTTTTGGTCCACCCTATAGATTGTAAGGTATATGAAAATTGTACCCAAATGAAAATTTATCTTGAATAATTCCCCTTGAATCTGAGGGGTGCATTGGATGTAATCTACTGAAGCCTGTGATTACGACAACTGCATGAATTTGGAAAATGAAGCTGCTAAGAATCTCTCTGAAGGGTGCCTCAAAGTAATATGCATAGTGATATGCCAGCACAGTTGAAATAACAGTAACCAAACCTTTCGTCAATATTATATGTAGCAGTAAATAATTTAGCCTACTGGTCACATAGGACGACTTGCCACTTCCAAGACATCTTCAATTCACTTGGAATAGAACTGGGGAACAAGGTTTGTCCACGATTTGTCTTCCAAGGATATCCTCAGGTGGAGAAGTACCATTGTGAGGACCGTCTCCAGCATCCAGGAGAATGGACCATTGTGTTGACGTCACGCTCGGCGTGGAACGAACAGTTGAAGGCGTCCGCGCGCTTGGATATCTGACAGCATGGAGAGTTGTTAGGGATTCGAAGGAGGTGAGACTCTGATTCAAGAAGATCCCCATTGTCCGGTGAGTGGAGATTAAGGTAGAGATGCTAAGGCGAGATTCTGCTGAATCGAAAATGAAAGTGTTCTCTGTCTCCGGAGGGTTTTGTTCTTGGAGTTCATTGTTCGAAATCCCTCCAAGCACCTGCTTGAGTTGGTTGTGGTCATCGTCTCGTGCAACTACCAAAATATTCCTATATCGTAAGGACTGGAGGGTCTGAATCTTCAAAAGATCGAAGTATCGAATCTAAATGGATTCGGATATCTGATCAAAGATTCAATATATGTTGACTCTTTATTTGTTGTTCAACGTAAACGGACTAAAACGGACAACTGATTTGTTTTGAATATCCAGCAAAGGTCAAGACCTGAGTTCAGAAATCAACACGAGACAGACATCCTTCTTCACGACACGCTGTAAGAATGCGGAAAATACTATTACCAGTGGCTCAAAAGCAAACATTTACTTACTTTGTAAATACGTATATCATCATGAGCATTACTTGAAAGACACTACGAAAGTTTTACCCAAATTGGGTTGGGTTGAGTGTTTAAGTCCACTTTAAGCGGAGACAGGCTAATCGGGACTGGACCTACATTTTAAAAGCGGGATCCGGACAACTATGTGCCTGGTACCGAACGCAGGACCTCTTGATTACAAGGCTACGATGTTACCAGTGCGCCATCGGGGAGACCCCTTTCACGAAAATTGTAGCACAAGTTACCTATATATTAACAATTCCCTGAGACTCTTATTTAGAAATTCTTTATTCAAAATAGCTGCAATTTTTCAAAATGACGGCACCAGAACCCAAATTTCACTTTCCGTCATAAAAAAGTGTCTTCAAATTATGCACGACTTACACTTTCCAACTGAATTATATGCATTGAAGTTCTGTAGTATTTGTGCTCTGAAAGTGAATAAATCATTTGTGAACACGGGATATACAGGTCGTCAAGGTTTTTCTCTTTGAAGCCTCATTTTGACTCAACAACCTCTTGAAAAACGTTTCTCCAGTAAGTATGCATTCTCGTAGCACAGTCTAAGTTCGCACTGTATTATGCTAACCACTACACCATGGAGACAGCGACACAATACGAGAAACGACTTTAAAGACAGTTCCTGAAAAGAAGAAGGGGATGAAAAAATGGTGGAAAAGATTCAAGCCTTTTCGTGAAAATCTTTACTAATGCATTTCCTCTTTTCCATTTTTTCCCGCTTTTTTTCCTTTCCAATTTTCCTGGAAGCCAAATCTTCCAGGAGCGACAGAAAAGAAAATAATCCGGAGCATATTTTCCCAACTTTCGCGTTAGTCATTTGTTGATGGATTCGTGGCTCCTGGGTATTGTTTTCTCCGTCCAATTAGCATGAAGAATTGATGACTAGACACCCGCAGTCTCACTTAGCAGCGAGAATAGCTCCCCCTTCCTCCCCCTCCCCCCGACACTTTCTCGGCGGTGATTTGTGTTCTAAGTCCTGCGACAAGTTTCTCCTAAGAAATCCACCGATGTAATTTAATAATGAATGGTCGGGAAGAAAATCAGAAGAGAGCTCTTACGTCACTTCTTTGGTCCTTGAGGAAGCTGTGGAGACTTGGGATTAGAGATGTCTATCCTGGGATAGGATTCTCAACCAATATTTATAAAACGTAACACACGATGCATGCTTTTAATACCTCAAATGCAAATAAATAGCTGGCAGAATTAAATGTAAATGTAAAAATTCAAATAAAATGTAGAAAATTACCAAGGAAGTAGTCACTCAAGTAAAATTTGACACTTCTATCCTGAAATGCACACTTCATGCATTGTATTGCCTATGTTATGTGTATTGCCAAACTCAAAGCGTGGCGGAACTTTCTATTAAATATCTCCTGTTGAAGCGTGCTCATTGCCGAAAAGTTAGGCAACACACACAACTGCAAGACCTAGGTGTTCCTTTTTTAATTGGAGGCGACTGCACATCCGCACCATATTGGCCAACACGCTCCCCAGATTTAACTCGGCTATACTTTTACATGCAGAAACATGTCCAAGCGTGTACGTGTTTTGAATCTCAGTGTTTCTAACAACGTGAAGTTATCTTCGAAATGTTACCGTACAGAGGGAAAATAGAAGACTTTTCGTCTTTTTCGAGTTTTTGTTACCTTACAACCATCAACCAGAAACCCTTGCTCTGACAATGTTTGTGCTTCTTGACCGGCAGGTTGGATACGTGGGTGCGTGTGCGTGTGTTTCTGTGTGTGCTGCGAGTTACGGCGAGAGGTCGCCCTCCCACGGCCATATGTAAACTTTCTCTTCCATGCAACGCAAACCCTTCTTCAACCCGCAATTGTTAGAACAAACGGAAAACGCAACCCTATCCTCATTCGTAAGGGAAGGGGGAATGGCTTAAAAGAACTAGAGCTAACAAGAATACGTTTCCTGTACCTCTCAGTGCTTCTCTTTGCTATGTCCTTCAACAATCAACGCGGTGCATGACGGGAGAAAATTTTAAAGTACTTCTTCGTTTTTTATACCCGTTTGTGCTCATTAGAAGCAGAGGCGTTGCCAGAAAATTCTCGCCGGGTGCGCAAGAGCTAGATTTTGACAAATGAGGACGTGCAGATATAAATGTAGTTGTATCAGTTTTTCTCTCTTTCATTCTTATCTATCCCTGTCTTCCTTGTCTTTCATCTATCCCGTTGTGTTTCTTTTCTCTCTTTCTGCCAGTTCTTCTCTGATCGTGTTACCTTCCTCCCACCCAATTTCTCAGACTCCATATGACTTCTTTGGGGAAGGGGCAAGATTCTCAAACTTACACCTGTATTTATGTAATATTATTGAATCCACAGTAACGTTTTCCTTAACTTATTTCTGTGTCATTACCAAACACACTACACCTTAGCTATTGATACTGTCAGGATCGATCACCGCGGCGGATTGGTTAGCACGGCACGCTACAACGCCCAGTGTCCCGGTGGTTCGAATCCAGTGTTCTTCGTGAGTGTTCTTTTATCAGTTGCATCATACCATCACTCATCCTCATCTTCGCGATTAGCAAAAGTGATAGAAAAGCGAAGTAAAATAAACCAAATCAATCAATCATGAAAACTGAACTCAATTATTTTATTGATTCAAAGTTTGCATGTCCTGCACATTTATGAGTCTGGCATTGTCAGGAAATTCATCTCTTAGGAACAGCTTCTAAAATTATCCTACCTGATTGTACGTGTCTATAACTGTGCCTTCACCGTAGATATTTGATAGAGCCATTAATACATTAATAATGAGAGTAATCATGCATCGTAAAAACAATTCCATTCTGGTCGTTGGGCCAAGAAACCATAAAATACTAAATTGAGATTGAGATTACTTTACTTTACTTTTGTTCCACTTTTGGCTAATTTACGAATATGGGGATGAGTGATGATATGATGAATGGACACCCACAAACATTCATGCCCATGCCGGGATTCGAACCCGGGACCCCTGGCGTCGTAGCGCGATGTGCTAACCACTCCGCCACTGGGCCCGGCATAAAATACTAAATTATCAGCGTTTCTTGTGTTTTCGTAACGTAATGACACGGTACTATTGATTGATTGATTTGGTTTATTTTACTTCGCTTTTCTACCACTTTTGACTAATCGCAATATGAGGATGAGTGATGATGTGATGAAATTGAAGGAAGGAAAGTTCACAAAGAATATCCATTCCCAGGCCGAGATTCTATCAGGGGTCTCTGGCGTCGTAATGCGCTGCGATAACCACTCCGCCACCGAGGTTGGCACACATAAAGTGGACTTAAAACACTCAAAACAAACAAACGAATAGATGATTTGGAGAAAGAAAGCTTATCAATGCTTTTGAAGTATGATGCATCCCTCTCTCTCTATCGATTTCAAATAAAAATCTTAACTAAGTGGACATTGAGGGTGCAAAATGTACTCTCTCCCTCAAGAAGTTACTGGGAGGCGAGCACTTTCCCCTCCCAAAGTACCTCTCTCCCCATTCTCCTAACTGATTTTCTCATCCATTCTCTCTCTACATCTTTATTTTTCATCTTTCTCAACCTTCCTAGTGCTAAGCAGGACCAACCTCTTATTTCTTTTACTAAAATATGGGGTGATCCTTTTGAGATGTCAGAAAAGTAAACGGTTGTGTACAATAGGTTAATGTACGTATCTCTGAGCAGTTTGTTGTAATATATGCAGAAAGGATGTAAGTTTTGAGTGAGTGCAGGTTTACAGACTTCAGCCGCTTGGCGCTAGTGTTCATGGTAGATAAAGATAGTGGTCACGCCACAACAGCGCACAATGTCTCGTATGGGATGTGAAATTTTCGAGTGTTATAGGCCTTCGAGGGCCTCCGATCCCTTCGGGGGCCGGAGCCAATGGGAGCCCTCCGCCGTTGGGCGTCGTTTGACGGCCATTGGCGTATAGCGAGGAACTCCTCAGTTGGTTTCCTGATTCCGAAGGGTGAAGAGGTGTCAGTCGGGGGTCCTCCAGTCACATGGCTGAAGTCTATAAACCTGCACTCACACAAATATTACACCCTTTCTGCATATAACAACAAAATGCTCAGAGATACGTACATTAACCTATTGTAGGTACACAACGGTTTACTTTTCTGACATCTCAAAGGGATCACACGTATATTAGAAACAGTATATTTAGAGGATACTAATTTTTTTATATAGTGCCGTAATTGTACTATGTTTCAAGATTATTCAAGATTTAAGATTAAAAACAATGGGAACGAACGGATCATTTCATGCATTGCCGTTCATTTGGCAATTGCTGTCGTGTCGTACAAAACACCAGCCGAAAATGTCGCAAAACATTTTCAAAGTAGCTACATGGCGGTTAATTGGTCCATTTCTGCAAACGCGACGTGTTTTTTTTTGTGTTTCTTTCTACTTATTTAGACAGTGTTGACAACCGCACTCTGACTACTTGAGTCCAGTTGCTGGAACTTTTCATGCTCAGGTGAAAATGAATGATTTAGGCCTAGATACCGAACAGTTTAAATATGACGTGATGAAGAGAAGAGCAATTTGGAATACATGATCGGAGGAGTACAAAGACAGACATCTCAATATAAAATCAATGAATAGAAGTACGTACTGTGTTTAGTCTCAATTTCCAAGGAAAAAGTCAATATTAGTAAATTGTAATACTGTTTCTATTGTTCATGACTGAAATTTTTGTTATTATTTCCACCAATATTCTTATATTACAAATGTAGGCTATGCATACGATAGCTCCAAAGAATAACATTGTAATCTTGCATTTATATATTTTGAGTTTTAGTCACCTAAAATCACTGACACGCTGGAGGAGGACTACAGCCCCACTGAAAATTTGAGAAAACCAAAATTTTGAAATAAAACAGTAAAGAACGCGGGGAAAAACAAAGACATAAATCAAAGCCCCCTTTAAATGACTCCCGGTTACCATTTTTCGTCACTTAACCTTCCGTAGAAGTTATGAGATGCACCATCTACAAATCTAGCAGAGTTGACGGAATTGACAGCCCATCATCTTTTTCGTCTTTTCTCTGCAACACGCCGATACATAAAATAAATGACACAGGAATCCATCTTCCACTCTATGCAAAAAGAGACGGTACAGCAGCACTAATACCGTTTCACTACCCCCCCATTATTATTGTTTTCTTACGAACGGTAAATGCTATTTGCATAAAATGAACCTAATGTTGTTTCACATGTGTCAAATTTCGCGTGAAGTCCCAAAGTTCTTTTCTAGACACCCGGTATTAAAAATTCAATAAATGAACATAGAGGCGTAGCAAGGGGTGGGCGATGTAGGCCTCGCACTTGAAGTGGCTTCGCGTCCTATAGGGCAAATTTTTTTTAAAAAATGTAATAAGTAGAAATGAGAAAAATAGATGGAGAGAGCTCATTGTTGTGAGCAATAAAACTACAATCTTCTGTTTATATCCGTCTTTAAATTCAAGTTGAACGTAACAATTTGCATCAATACGTCAAATGTTTCATATTTTAAATAAAGCGGGCGGTAGCTGTCTGATTTTAGAATATTCAGAAAACAAAACATAAACACACACACACACACACACACACACAAATGTATTATTTTATTATGTAATATGCATTTTGATGTAAAGATGAGTAATTAAATAGGTACGAGGAACGAATATGATATGTTTACTTTCCCGTGTTTCTTTGTGTAGTTCCATGATGCACATTTCAGATTTTCTGAAACATATAAGCAACCGCGACAAGTTACGTTTGCAGCAACTTTAGCCCATGTAGACTCAAACGTGCGCGCAGAATATAGTTCCGCTACAATACTGCCGTTTTTCTCAATGTCTGTGAAATGAACAGCTCGGCGATCGAGGCAAGACTCGAAAGGAAGATGCTGAGCGCCGTTCTCTCGCGGTTTAATATAAAACGTGCTGCAAACTTAACCCGTCGCGGGGTATAGTCTCGAACAACACTTCTGAATTACGTACATGGTTTACATCAAATTCAGTTATTCATAACTTCTGCTTTTCAACATTATAAATTTAACTCTGAAGCTTAAAATCTTTAAAGATAACTCTCTTTCATGCAGGAAACAGAAAAAAGTAAAAATTTCTTGCACAGTGTAATAATATATTTTCTAAAGAGTTGAATAGTTTTAACCAAATAATGTGTACTTCATAACGTCATAAATTTATAAAATTCATTAACGTTGAAAAGTTGTGATCCTACTTGAGAGATGGTTAATCCAGTGAATGTAAGAACAACAGTTTCAAAATTCGGAGTTGATTCTTGCGTAACTCAAATTCTAAATTAATTTCTATTGTACACTTTTTTTATGGGAAGTATTGTCCATAAACATCAGTTAGCAAGTGGTGGATTTGTAAATAAACTAACAGTACATTCAAGATTATTTATTTATTGCTATATTATTCTTATTATTGGTGAGTAAATGTTGACCTTTTCGGACACCAGTCATATCTCAACTTCGCTTCCACCATGGAAACTGTACTGCAGGGTAACGAGTCTCTGGCGCCTTGACCTTTAACAATAATAGTTCGTTGTATTTATTTGTACTTGTTTGTGTAGTATCCAGTATCAGTTTTATTATTGATGTGGAGAACATGGACCTCAGATATTTGTTTGTTTCTTGACATTTATGCGCACATAGGCTAATCGGGACTGGACCAACAGTTTAAAGTAGGCTCTGACCTCTATGTCCCTTGCTTACGAGACCCGTTGATTACAAGGCAACAACTTTACCACTGCGCCTTCGGAAAGGCCCTCAAGTATTTGTCTTTGCTTCAGAAATATGTATTGATTTTAGACATCACAAGGAATTTATCTAAAAGAGATTATAACGTTTTAATTCAGACAAATTTTCTTTTAATCCGCGAATCTGCTATCATTTGATAGTTGATAAGGGCTGTATAATATGACGGGCGTATGATATCTTGTGTAACCTACATGCTAAAGCAATCACAAATTCGATAAAACATTTCATTATTATTACACCTGATACACTACCGCAGGTAATACTTTTTTTATCTTCTTCATCACAACGTTAATCCAAATTCAGTTTTTAAAAAATGAGCGTTCGGTTCCAAAAAAAAAAAAAAAAAAAGCGTGAATTTTTCAAAAAAGATTCTTCAATTTTGAAGTCCATTAAAAATAACGAAAGACTTTACAAATGTCAAGCTTCGAATTTTTTTCTTTCGACTTAAATACGTGATGGTTTTCTGAATTAATAGACAAGGATGAGTGAGCGTCAAAAAGTATATATTTTTATTAACTGCAATGTAGTCAATAATTACTCTATCAGAATTATCATTATTCTCTCTGAGGAAGGAAATTGTTGCACACTCTTCTATAACTCCTTCTTCTAATAACTTATTAATTATAATAACTTTATTTCTAAGAGGATAGGATAAGGGACTCAATGTACGGAATTTGAGTCACTTAGTTTAAGACGGTTTTAAATGAATATTCCTACTTTTCCAGAAATTATATCTTTATAATTTTCTAATAACCATCCAGTTAAGTGTACCATAGTCATTTTGGAACACTTCATGATTCTCTGTTGTCAGAAGGAAGGCCAGTCATGTCTGCTAAAGCCAGAGGCTTAATTCTCTGCAGGAGCAATTGGAAACGGCAGGCAGGTTGAATAACTTACCTCCTCCTTCTTGACCTTGAACTCTCACTTTCATTCAATATGAGCAGTTTTCTGTAAAATGTGCTTAACCAATACGTTCTTTTATACATATTTGGAAATCGAAATTGAATTGCTAATTGCTTCATCACACGCCAGTCTTAGTACTAAGAAGGCAAAGGGTCCTAGGTTCTATTCCTGAGTAAGGATCTTCATTATGTGTGTCTTTCATGTATTTTTATGTATTCGCCATTCATAATCCTCACCAATCTGCGATCCTCTTCCCAAAATAAAAGATAACAATGCAAATAAATACAATTAATGGTTCCATGGTAACAATGCAACGTGAAATGCCCTGGCAGTAATACATTGTGTTATTAGACTTTGAATGTTCTCAGTGGTAATTTCCAGCCTCTCAAGGAAAAAGGTGGGTGCAATGGTGTTTTTCTAAAATAAGATTCAATTAGAAGCATGTGTCTTCGATAGATAAGGGATCTGATGTTTTCCATGAACGTTCCAGGTTCGATTCCCTATTGAAAGATTCTAAATTGTGTTTCAAGTTGTGTATTGTGCTAGTTGGTCATAGAGGCTTCTGACAAGAAGTATGCTCAGATATGCATTTTGGATCTGTTAAATATTTGAATATTTACTTCAATGGACATTTCTCAGGGATTGATTGATTTGGTTTATTTTACTTTGCCTTTCTGCCACTTTTGGCTAATCGCGAATATGAAGTGACACTCACAAAGAAGACTCATGCCCAAACCGTGTATCAAACCCGGGGCCCACGGCGTCATAACGTGCTGTGCTAACCGCTCTGCCACGGAGGTCGGCAAATTCAAGAGAACAGAACTGAACTGGAAAATATAGGCAATGACACCAATCGAAGTGTTGATTGAGTTGGTGTTTTAAGTCCACTTTGTGTACAGTAAGGCTAATCGGGACTGACCCTAAAGTTTAAAGTGGGATCCGAACCACTATGTGCCTCCACCGCTTATCGAACCCGGGACACCTTGATTACAAGGCTACGACGCTACCACTGCGCCATCGGGGAGGCAATCGAAGTACTGTAATGTGATCTAACAGTGGGTAAGATGTAGAACAGAAAGTTCTATTTCTTGTTCCACCAGAATCGGCGGCTCGAGGTCACGTCTTCTTCTTTTATTTTTCTCCTCGCATTGCTAATATAGGTCTTTTCTACTCTTACGGCGGGCGGCCCTCATACTGGCAAGGGAAGTGGGGAATACGCCGCAGACCAACCAGACAACAGCGGTGGCGCCGAGAGTTACGGCGTCGAGGGGAGAAGGCACCTCGTTCTACAGGCGGCTGCGTTTCTCATCGCGGTGGATTGGTCGCTTCCCCGCTCCCCACTTCCCTCGCCAGCATGTAGGACGTCCGCCGTAAAGTTGGAAAAGACCTATAGTGGTCAAGTCGGGTAAAGCGGTCGTTTATTTTCGTCCGTACAGTGCTGCCATCTAACCTAAATGGACTCAACTAGCTCAGCTAGCTGCCATTGCAGTTGTTTTTGCTTTTACGTCATTTTCCAGTATTTTGGTTGTTGTTGTTGCCATTTTTTGAGGTTCCATTTTTGCTCCTTTTCTCTCTCTCTTTCTCTTTTCCTGTTGTTTCATGAATTGTAAATGCATTTTTTAGCAAAACTTTTATATTTAAATTTCCTAACATAGTCTTCTTAGCGAGTGCGCCATACATAGAAAATAAGGTCAATCCAAAAGCACAATATTATTTGTAACTGAAATCTTTGAGAGTGGATTAAATAATTAATTGTGGTAAATTTATTTTTCCTCCAGCAAATAAAATATTTTGGGTGAAACCTAATTTGAGTTTGCTGGCCACTATTTTATCGGTTTAATCTGTGGCTTTAAAGTGAAATTAATCACAACATAAAAAATGACAGTTTGATGGACTTGAAACACAAGTCTACAGTAATACTGAGCGACCACTGTATCATGAAAACCCACTCTTAGTTATACAGAAAGATTTGCTGTGTATTTTGTGTAACAGTGAATTAAAAATATAGAAACCACATTAGCATTTAATTGCTTTTAATTTTTTTCGATTGTGTAAATCACCAAACAACGGGTTTTATAAAAAAATTAAACTACTCTCTTTTGAAATATGGAAAAAAATCAAGCTTTCATTTTTCCAACGAAAACTTTTTTTTACATCATTTGTTAATAATTTTAAGGTCATTCTATAGGTCATTTTTAAGACAAATACAGTCATCAACGTCCGAGCCCTAGTTGTTCTTGATCTTGTAACTATAATTTTACTCTTCTGACTTGTACAAAGTTCAAAAGACCCTGGAAAGGAGACATTAGCTGGGCTCCAGGAAGCAAATGCCCACTTGCTAAAGGCCAATATGTCTCTGACCAGACTTTAATTTTCAGGCTTGTGACTCAAAGTCACGTATACATGCTCTCATTTCATTCTGTGCTTTTGCATCACTTATATAATTTCCTCCCTGAACTCACCATAGCAACTCCAGTTTATTTCTGATTGAAGTTTTTTCATGATAGGCGTTTGTTCTCTGTTCGCATCAGTTTTCTTAGGCAAGGGCGTATTTAGGAAGGGGTCCAAGGGTTTCCGACCCCCCCAGAAAGACTTGCTAAGTACCTAAATTAAATAATTAATAATAAGTTTGGATGCACAAATCGACGAGATAATTGCCCTGGTGTTAAATTGTCCTGCGTTTATAAACACTTAAATATGCAATAATGAAAATAAATTTGATTTTAATGATAATGCCCATCTCACAAATGGTAGAAAATTTTGTAGCATCAGGTGCCTCAGCGATTATTCTTAAACCTCTCTTTAGTATTGGTAAGTATTTCTGGAAAATATCTCATTGGAAAAATTTAATTATGCTTGCTTCGTCATTCCCCATAATTTGCAAATTTGTCTGGTGGTCTGATCTCTCACTTATAGTTCGAGCATACTCCCTCCTGGATCGCGTGCTTCTTTCTTGTTCCGAGTGACCTATTTGGTTTACTCGTTCCGACCTGAAGGTTGATGTTTCATTCTGATGTTCCTCATTTGGAATGCCTGTTTCAGAGTGATTAAGCAGAGCCTCTTCGCCGGAATTGTCGTCTTTTGTTCTCGTATTCCTTGCATTACGTTGTAGTTGTGTTTTGGCTTGAGTTGTCTGAAGTTTGCTGTTACTGGAAATCTTCGAAGTTGAGTTTGTTCTGAATTTTTCAGTTGCTTTTGCCTTGCTGTCTTCATATCCTTAATTATTCTGCATCCATGGTAACCGACAGTTCTTTTTGGCAGTTGGCGCATTTCTGGAGATATTGTGGGCCCTTATTAGGGCAGGTTGTAAAGAGATGATTTCTGAACAGTTCACTCACTGAGCGTTTGCCATGCATGTTACAGAGGTGTCTCCAAGGCGTTGACAGCGGTAATACTGTAGAATGGTTGCAGAACGATAGGTTTCAACCTTAATTTTATAGTAATTGAGTGACATTAAATGTTCAAAAGATTCCCAATCGCCTGTGCGAATTATCACTGCTAGGAATAGTGGGATTTGTATTTTCTCTCCCCCTACCCCACCCGCTTCCTCTTTTTGACATCTAGGAGACTCTCTTCACGTTGAATACTACATCTAACAGTTCATGATGAACAGCTTCCGCTAGTGTATCAATTGGAAGGTCACGAATAACAACTTCGTGTGGGCGATCCTGCTTCAGGAGACTCCATGTGCTATTTCAATGTTATTAGCATCACAGTACATTTTCAATGAGTTAAATCTTCAAGTGTCCGGCATTGCATTACAACGTGAACAGGTGTCTGCTTAACAGTAGGCTTCTCCTGTAGATGCCTAACTATTTTAGCTATATTATCATATTTGCTCATCAGCTCAAAAAAATATAGAGGTGGAGGTTTCTGTGAGGTTTCGTGAGTATAATTTGTTTCGGAGACTTCTCCTTCAATATTTGTTTTATTGGTCTCTAAAGGTTGAAAAGGTTTAGGTGAAGTCAAATCCGTCTTCTTTGTATTCAGCGTTTTTTTATTACTCATTTAGGGTGTTGAAAATCTTCTTTCTGGGGGTCCTCTTCCATCTCCAAGTCAGATGAATCAGATCCTGACAAGCCTAGCTTAACTTGTACATACATTTCTACTTCCGCATATTGTGGAGTTGCTTGCCTTCCACCTCTGTTGCTTCTCTGGCAATAGTGTGTAGCTTGCATTCTGTAGGTAGTGACCTCTGCTCCTGTCGCTTGAGGTCTCATCAGGTTTCGGGGGCCTAAAAAGAGCCCAAATTGTGGTCCTTAGAAGGGCCGAATTTTGTAGTGTAGAGTCTTTACTTACCTCGGATGTGGATTTCTAGTTACTGCTCGGCCCAATGCTCTTCTTCGAATTCTCTGGACCTCTGGGTTTTGGCAGTTTTGTAGACTGGCCCAGAAGGACTGGACCAATCGCCGGGTTACACCGATTACTCCAAATTCAGGTCTTCATGGTTTTGTAGGTTGGTTATGTTCCTGCAGTGGTCGCTAATTATCCGTGCCGCTTTATTCTGGATGACCTGAATTTTCTTTCTGTTGGTCGGTGCTGTATATTTCCAAGAAAGCATGGTGGTGTAGAACCGGAGTCTGTTTTTCAAAGTGAGCTGCATATTCCTGAATATGGAATAGAAGCAACCCAATTTCTGGTTATCTTTCTAATGCAGATTTTCTAAATGTCGAAAGGTGAGGCCGTGTCCAGTGTTAAATTCAGGCATGGTATGGGTTCACCAAAGAGAGTCAGCTGCTGCAGATTGTGGTTTATTCGGGTTTTCTTAACATGATGCCGGCACTCTTCGTAGAGTTAATCTTTATCTGCCATCTAGTGGACCATTGCCTCAGCTGCTGGGTCAAGGTATGTTGGAAAGCAACAGGTTTTCTTCTTGCAACAAGGAGAGCAGCATCATCTACGTAGCATGCAGGGAAGCACGACTGAACCACTGGTGCATCTTATGTGCACACAGTGTATAGTATCGGCACAAGGGACGATCTCTGTGGTACTTCAGTCGGGACTGGTTTGATGTGTGGGTGAGCTCCTTGAAAGATGTTAATAAAGGACCTGTCTTCCAAATACACAGTGTGTAACTACTTAGGGGTGTGTAACAGTCGGCTATGGGAAGATTAAAAAGTTTCGTGATTTGGTACAGACAAGAACAAAGGCTTCCTCCACATCCAGGAACACTCCCATGGTCGATCTTTGTTGTCGATTCTGATAGAGTCTACCGCCCTGAAAAGTTGCGTCGTTGTACTGTGTTAATCTCGGAATCCAAACTGATGGGTGACAGGATTTGGTGTTCCTTCACATGATGTTGCAACCTCCTGAGAAGTACCCTTTTCAGGACTTTCCTAATATGTGAGAGCAGAGTTATGGTTCTGTGGATCTTCGGTTGGCGCGGATTCTTCCCTGGCTTTGGTATGGCGCAGATCTTCAATGTTTTCCATTTGGTAGGGAAGTAGCTCCTCATAATGATGGTGTCGAATAACTTGGTCAGGAATACCAGTGCCTTACTGGAGAGCTTCTTTAGCTGCAGTGAAGTCAATTTTGCTGGTCTTGGGGAGTTGCGTTGATCCTCTCGTTGGTCTCTGCTTCCACCTCTTCAGTGAAGTTTGGATCCTGGGGCTGGATGTTACGTTCGAACGGCTTCTCTCAGTGATTCATTATCTGCTCATCCTGTTCACGTGAGTTAAACAACAAGCCTGCGGGTCCTTCCAGCACGTGAGTGGTATGCAGCTGTGAATAATTGTTTCTGCTGCATAATATCATCCAAAACTCTTTGCTTTCTGGCTGCAGAGCGTGGAATTTCTATTTCCACTATTGACTTGCAGATCTGATAAGATGATTCCACAACTTGGTGGTAAGCTGGTTCCATAAAGCGTGGTAATGGGGGCTTCTAGTCTTTTGCCATTTTCTCCTTGCCCACCCCTGCTGCGGTAGATCATTTGATGTGGTTGTCTCAGTCTTTTGGCTGGAGCTGCTTATATGGGAATCTGCCTACCTACTATCATTCGTTATTGGGAAAAATCTGGAACTATGGAAATCTGTCTACCTACTAGCATTCGTTAGTGGGAACTATCTTCTCTACAAGTAGCAAGTTGTGCCGATGTAAACATATTAACCTTAACGTGTATTTAACACATTCTACAATAAATATTGATTTTGCAGGCTAGTTGAAGGATATTATAAATTACTGTTGAATAACTAATAAGGGCAAAATGTTTTCATAGAATATCTGAAGATGACAATTATTGAATAATCAGTATTTGCGACTACTTTGCAACGTTATTGAAAGCAGCATATATCACACATATAAAATGTTAATTCTAAGATATCGAGACAAACTTCCTCACAGTCACAAAAAATTTAAAAAGAAATGTTTGAAATGGTATCAGATATTCGGATCCTGAGCCATGGAAGAGAAAAGGTAGATATGCTGATAAAGTTGGGGAAAGGAATCTACAGAGCACGAACCTAAACTCCCAATTCAAAAGTAATGTCCATAATTTATTAGCAAATCCACATTAAGGAAAATTATATAGTTACGAAATACATGAAGAAAATATGAAAGAATGAAAGTAAACTTGTACAAAGGAAGTAACAGAAATAAACTTCATCAAAATATAAAAGAAATATAAACTTGAAAAAGTATTAAAAACAGAAAATAACTTGATGAAAAGAGAGAAACAATGCCAATAACACGTTAACACACACATTAGTAACATAAAAATATATTTATTTATATTTGTATTTCCAACACGGATATTTCAATTTACGCACTATAGCTGAGGGGTGCCCATCCTCCCAAGGCCTCTGACGTACTCCCCCAAAAAGGTAGAACATTCCCCCCAACCCTCGTTTATGCCGAATTAATTAATCACATTATTTTTGTCAAACACAATTTGCGGAAAAATATAATACCAGAGGTGCAACCACGAATTCTTGTCAAAGGGGGCAAGTACCAGGATATACGTACAAAATAATAATAATATTAATAATGACTTTATTATTATTATTATTATTATTATTACTACTACTACTACCAGTAGTAGTAGTAGTATCAAAGACTTTATTATCTTCCTAATTACGCAAAAAGGGAGTAGATGTCTGTGTTAAAGCATTTGTTTGGAACAAACGATTTTAAATATTTTTTCAACATCGTCAATTTCACATTAGCTAATAATGGAAACCAATCACACAAACTGTATTTTTGAATGGCAGAAACTGAATGATAAATGCATTCCGAAGATACATGTGTAACTTTCATGTACAACATATGTATTGCACATATGCAACATGGAGCGACATAAAATAGAAAATACATATGCAACAAGCTAACACTAAATTGTATACGTATTCAAAGTTTATTCAATACAAACATACAACACATATTATTTAAATACATTACATTACAGAAAACAAGCACAATGCGAGCGAAGCGAGAAAGAAAATTTTTAGATCCAATTATTCCAATTGAAAGCAATATTGATTTAATAGGGCGCAAATAATTACACTTAACGCCATGGCATTCCCTCTTTTTCAACTTTTTTTAAAGATCATTCGGCACCCCTGGCCGACTCCCGCCGCCCCTAGCTGCAGCTCTGAACTTAACAAAAACAAGAAAAGTAGATAATGCGAGCGAAGCAAGCATGAAAATTTTACAAAATGAATTTTTATTTGCATAAAATTTTAAATCGAGGGGCTAATTGTTCATCTGTGGCCCCCTGCAGGTGCCATTGGCCGTCAATGTTTGTCCTCATCCCTGCCCCCATAGAATTGACTTCCGTCGAAGGTTGGGGGAGGGCAATGACACCCCTGCCCCCCTGTGGTTGCATCACTGTATAATACAGACATATTTAAGCAATAAATGTTTACTTTAGATACTTTAGGCTCACTGCCATTGTTAGTCAATCTTATTCATCACACCTTGTCTGCTCGACTAACCTTGTAATAATTCGAATACCACGTCCCCCTCCCCCCATCCAAACCGATTCTCAAGGCATAAGAGGTGGTGTTTCATTTCAACCGTATCACCGCGATCACCCACAGGTAGGGAGAAAAACACATAATAACCAAAGCTAGAAATCAATAACAAGTCAATCAAACGATACGATTCCACCCATTTTTGTGTGAAGATATATAGAATTGGTATAAAATCCTATCCCCCCCAAAAAAGATTCCCATGACGCAGGTGCGTTATGAAACACCCCTGTGGGCACCCCGGCTATAGCTTACTATCGATTACTATTACATATAATTAAAAAGAAACTGAATATGCTGACCAAGACAGTAATTTATTTTTTTACAAAACATAAACTAAACGTAACGTTTCAACCTTCTAGCAAGATCTTCTTCAGACTCTGCACCAAGTACATTTGTGAAGGAAGAGAAATCCGTTTATACTTAAGAACGTCGTTTAAAGAAAGACGAAGGAAGAGAAAACCGTGTATACTTTAGAACGTCGTTTATAAAAGAGGATGGAAGAAAAATCCGTGTATACTTTAGAACGTCGTTTAAAGAAAGACGAAGGAAGAGAAAACCGTGTATACTTTAGCACGTCGTTTATAAAAGAAGATGGAAGAGAAATCCGTGTATACTTTAGAACGTCGTTTAAAGAAAGACGAAGGAAGAGAAAACCGTGTATACTTTAGAACGTCGCTTATAAAAGAGGATGGAAGAGAAATCCGTGTATACTTTAGAACGTCGTTTAAAGGAAGACGAAGGAAGAGAAATCCGTGTATACTTAAGAACGTCGTTTTAAAGAAAGACGAAGGAAGAGAAGACCGTGTATACTTTAGAACGTCGTTTATAAAAGAAGATGGAAGAGAAATCCGTGTATACTTTAGAACGTCGTTTAAAGAAAGACGAAGGAAGAGAAAACCGTGTATACTTTAGAACGTCGTTTATAAAAGAAGATGGAAGAGAAATCCGTGTATACTTTAGAACATCGTTTAAAGAAAGACGAAAGAAGAGAAAACCGTGTATACTTTAGAACGTCGTTTATAAAAGAGGATGGAAGAGAAATCCGTGTATACTTTAGAACGTCGTTTAAAGAAAGACGAAGGAAGAGAAAACCGTGTATACTTTAGAACGTCGTTTATAAAAGACGATGGAAGAGAAATCCGTGTATACTTTAGAACGTCGTTTAAAGGAAGACAAAAGAAGAGAAAACCGTGTATACTTTAGAACGTCGTTTATAAACGAGGATGGAAGAGAAATCCGTGTATACTTTAGAACGTCGTTTAAAGAAAGACGAAGGAAGAGAAAACCGTGTATACTTTAGAACGTCGCTTAAAGGAAGACGAATAAAGATAAAACCGTGTATACTTTAGAACGTCGTTTATAAAAGAGGATGGAAGAGAAATCCGTGTATACTCTACAACGTCGTTTAAAGAAAGACGAAGGAATAGAAAACCGTGTATACTTAAAAACGTCGTTTATAAAACAGGATGGAAGAGAAATCAGTTTATACTTTAGAACGTCGTTTAAAGAAAGACGAAGGAAGAGAAAACCGTGTATACTTTAGAACGTCGTTTAAAGGAAGACGAAAGAAGAGAAATCCGTGTATACTTAAGAACGTCGTTTAAAGGAAGACGAAGGAAGAGAAAATCGTGTATACTTTAGAACGTCGTTTAAAGGAAGACGAAAGAAGAGAAAACCGTGTATACTTTAGAACGTCGTTTAAAGAAAGACGAAGGAAGAGAAAACCGTGTATACTTTAGAACGTCGTTTAAAGAAAGACGAAGGAAGAGAAAACCGTGCATACTTTAGAACGTCGTTTAAAGGAAGACGAAGGAAGAGAAAACCGTGTATACTTTAGAACGTCGTTTATAAAAGAGGATGGAAGAGAAATCCTTATATACTTTAGAACGTCGTTTAAAGGAAGACGAAGGAAGAGAAAACCTTGCATACTTTAGAACGTCGTTATAAAAGAAGATGGAAGAGAAATCTGTGTATACTTTAAAACGTCTTATAAAGAAAGACGAATAAAGAGAAAACCGTGTATACTTAAAAACGTCGTTTATAAAACAGGATGGAAGAGAAATCAGTTTATACTTTAGAACGTCGTTTAAAGAAAGACGAAGGAAGAGAAAACCGTGTATACTTTAGAACGTCGTTTAAAGGAAGACGAAAGAAGAGAAATCCGTGTATACTTAAGAACGTCGTTTAAAGGAAGACGAAGGAAGAGAAAACCGTGTATACTTTAGAACGTCGTTTAAAGGAAGACGAAAGAAGAGAAAACCGTGTATACTTAAGAACGTCGTTTAAAGGAAGACGAAGGAAGAGAAAACCGTGTATACTTTAGAACGTCGTTTAAAGAAAGACGAAGGAAGAGAAAACCGTGTATACTTTAGAACGTCGTTTAAAGGAAGACGAAAGAAGAGAAATCCGTGTATACTTAAGAACGTCGTTTAAAGGAATACGAAGGAAGAGAAAACCGTGTATACTTTAGAACGTCGTTTATAAAAGAGGATGGAAGAGAAATCCTTGTATACTTTAGAACGTCGTTTAAAGGAAGACGAAGGAAGAGAAAACCTTGCATACTTTAGAACGTCGTTATAAAAGAAGATGGAAGAGAAATCTGTGTATACTTTAAAACGTCTTATAAAGAAAGACGAATAAAGAGAAAACCGTGTATACTTTAGAACGTCGTTTATAAAAGAGGATGGAAGAGAAATCCGTGTATACTCTACAACGTCGTTTAAAGAAAGACGAAGGAAGAGAAAACCGTGTATACTTAAAAACGTCGTTTATAAAACAGGATGGAAGAGAAATCAGTTTATACTTTAGAACGTCGTTTAAAGAAAGACGAAGGAAGAGAAAACCGTATATACTTTAGAACGTCGTTTAAAGGAAGACGAAAGAAGAGAAATCCGTGTATACTTAAGAACGTCGTTTAAAGAGAGACGAAGGAAGAGAAAACCGTGTATACTTTAGAACGTCGTTTAAAGGAAGACGAAAGAAGAGAAAACCGTTTATACTTTAGAACGTCGTTTAAAGAGAGAAGAAGGAAGAGGAAACCGTGTATACTTTAGAACGTCGTTTAAAGGAAGACGAAGGAAGAGAAAACCGTGTATACTTTAGAACGTCGTTTAAAGGAAGACGAAGGAAGAGAAAACCGTGTATACTTTAGAACATCGTTTATAAAAGAGGTTGGAAGAGAAATCCGTGTATACCTTAGAACGTCGTTTAAAGAGAGACGAAGGAAGAGAAAACCGTGTATACTTTAGAACATCGTTTATAAAAGAGGATGGAAGGGAAATCCGTGTATACATTATAACGTCGTTTAAAGAGACACGAAGGAAGAGAAAACCGTGTATACTTTAGAACGTCGTTTAAGAACGTGGTTTAAAGAAAGGGGAAGGAAGAGAAAAAGGACAAAGAAGGAAGACCGTCTGTGTTATGGATCTTACTTTAGAATAACCATGAAAGAAGGAAACCATCCAATTTCAAGAACATGTTTTAAAATGTCTGCGAATGGTATTTAGGAACTTTTTTTAAGAGAATAAAGGAGACGATGATAAACTAAACTTTGTCTGTATGCCTATGGTGTAGTTGAAAAGAGATGATTATCGAAAGAACAGTAAGAATATTGTTTACTGAAAGATGTATTTGTTCTACCTTTTAATGAAATAAACTGTGTTCCAGCTGCTTATAAAGGGTTTTCCAATAAGAATGATATGATTTTGAAATGAACTGGCAACTATGTTTCAAATGTTATAATTGTCACTATGCCTCGCGACAGGTTTAGTTTGCAGCAAGTTTTATGTATTAATCCACGCGAGAACGGCGTTCAGCATCTTCCGTGCCAATGTTGCCTCAACCGTCGAGCTGTTCACGTCACAGGCAGCTAGAAAATCGGCACTATTGCAGCGGAACTATATTCTGCGCGCACGTTTGATTCTACATGTGTGAAATGTTTCTGCAAACGTAACCTGTCGCGCGGCTTAGTTGTCATGGCTAAATACACGCTTCAAGAACATTTGGTTATTATAAAAAAAAATATATATGAAAATAGACGTTCTATTGAACTTGAAACGGATCATAATTTTGGGCAAAAAATTATCTTCTCAGATGAAGCTCATTTCTGGTTAAGTGGATATGTTAACAAACAAAATTGTCGTTTTTGATGTGAGAACAATCCACAAGAGATTCACGAGAAGCCCTGCGTCAGTAAAACGTCTCTGTATGGTGTGGTTTATAGCATGATGGCATTATCGGACCATTTTTTTTCCCAAAACGAGGAAGGAGATGCTGTTACAGTGATGAACGGTACCGATTGATATTAGCAGAATTTTTGTAGGCCAAATTTTGATGAAATTGATTTGGATGACATGTGGTTCCAACAAGACAGTGCCAGATGCCACACTGCTAATGCCACTTTTGACGTATTGCAAGAACAGTTTGGTGAAAGGATAATTTCAAGAAATGCAACTGTTAGTTGGCCTCCAAGAAGTTATGATTTAACTCCTTTAGATTGCTTTTTGTGGGGTTATTTGAAATCTATAGTCTATGCAAACAGACCACGAACCCTTGATGCATTAAGATTGAACATCGAACGCTGCATTCGTGACATTAGGCCCGAGTTATTGCACAAAGTCATCGAAAATGGGGTTAATCGAATTCCCTTGTGTGCACGAAGTCGAGGTGGACACTTAAATAATGTGTTATTCAAAACATAATGTAATAAACTATGCTTCAAAAAAATATAAAAATTTGGTTCTATCTGAAATAGTTTTTATTTTATTTCATTGTAAAATCATATCGTTCTTATTAGAAAACCCTATAGATTGTTTTTGCAGAGGATTGTGTGATTACATTAAATTTTAAATTCTCTTTATTGTTGAATGCTAATATCGCATGAAATTTTACAAATGATTGCGGAAAATAAAATTTTTAAAATAGCAAATGAAAACTTTGTCTCATGTAATTTTCAATTCAGAACCATGAGAATGTTTATTTTCCTGTCAATTAATAAAAGTTATGAAAATATATATTTATTATATGATATTTTGAAATTTTACTCGAGATTTGTGTATATTTTAACCCGTCGTTTACTATTTATTTACGAAACTACAATTTTTCTGGTTAGTACTATAGGTTTTAATTGTTATATTTTTTGAGGAAAGTAAACAAAGTTTATCTTTTCTCTTTAAGTTTCTGAAACTTTTCCAATTACGTTTTACACAGTTAGAAACTACTTTTGCAGTGTATTTTGCTCTTTTAAGGGATGAAAAACTGCGTCTGAAGTCAGTATTTTTACTATAGATTTATAATTTGTATTATTGCTGCCATCTTTTGGGCATTCTCGTGTAACTTCATATTCACTTCCAGTGTGTTGCAAGTTTTTTCGTAAGTTCATTTCTAGTTAATTACATTTATGCCTTGGTTCTTAAGTAATACATTCGGCAAGAAGAAGAAGTGTATAATAATTCAATTTGTAAGTATGGCAAGTATTTACAATTAAATTGAATCCAAGAGTGAAAGTTAGATAATGAAATATGAGTATTTCGTTAGTAAATGAGACAATCATTTGTATACAGCATTGGTTATGAGACTAACATTCCACAAGAAAGAGAATATACATATATTTACAGCCTCTTCGACGTAAGCGTGTGATTCATTATTCAATTGCCACTTACACGCGCAAGAAATTCTTCATACCTGTTTGATGACAACGGAGGGGGATAATAGGTAATGATACAGAGCAAAGCTACAAGAGGAGACAAATAACTAATATATTTGCTTTATTTTACGTAATTTTCGGAAAAAAGTATCATGAAGACGCAATGCAAATCAATGCTCTTTAGTTTCTTTCCTTGTAAGTACGTATGTTTGAGCTTTTGATCACAGGAAATGTGATAAATCGCCTATGTTAACTCTTGCAATTCTTGGACAGGAGCTCATCGCAGAAAAAAAAGAAGGGGAAAAAATGAATGGATCCTTAGTTGGTACACATTGCTGGACAGACGATGCACAAACCATTGTCACTCTTTGTGTTCGAATCAGTTATGGTGGTGGCTGTCTAAGTGGACGTTATTTGTCGCTGGTCAGCACCAAGGTAAATTGCTTTAAATCAGGTTGATTTAAATCAGATGATTTTTTTTTAATCATTGATTTTAATCGCTTTACATGAATAATTTATAGAGTACACAAGGATTTGTAAATTGCAGAATTACTTTTGGTTAAAGTACATTAATCTCGTAATCATTTAATGATGGATAAGAAAGGAAACAAAATACTATATGTACTGATGGGGTGAAGCTCATACGAAGTGGCGGCTGATGTGGGGTGCAGCCCCCCAAAACAAATTATATTTTGTTTCCATTAGTGCAAAAATTAAATATTTATACGCCCCTATTTAATTTTTGAACTAATGCCAACAAAATATAATTTGTTTTGGGGCGGCTGCAGGCCTGCAGTCCCCCTCATCGGCCGCTACGTAAACACACTTAAATTTATATTGATTTAAAATTCAATAATTTTATAGGCAGAAATGCCAAATATTTTGTGTAGAAAATTACACAAAATACTTATTATGTTATACTGCAAATAGTGTCATTTTAATTAAACTGTAAATAAAAATGGTAGCTCATATTTTGCAAACTATAATTAAAAGCAATGCCAAAATCCAGCTACAAAGACTACAAAACATATTTAAGTTATAATTATAGAGTACATCCAAAATGTTTTATTTTCACTAGAAGAAAAGTTACTGAAAATATTATAGTTTCATTAACACACATTTCCATTCATATATACAGTATCAGAAGCAGAAAAATGTATATTTACATTTAATTTGCTATAATCAAACTGTTTAAATATTTTAGAGGACGGTTTTACTAGAAACAGTCTTTCTATAAAAAAGCATACATCTACGTATATGTATGGGGCCAAAATCCATATAAGCAATTTTAAGCGTGTTTGCTTACTTACTTACTTTTTACTTACTTTAATAAACGTTTAATAAAGGCCGGTCCTGAAGTTCAGATACTAAGGTAATTAGAGCTGAGCCGTTACCGATGTCGATGTATCGGTATCGGTATCGGGACGTATCGGTTGGAATCCGTTTACCGATACCAGCCGATACTTTCCATACATTTTGGTCTTTCATGGGGTCCGCAAATATGCCGCGCGATACTTTCGCGGATTCTAATTACCTGGAAATTGATTAAAATTCAAAGTTTATTGTTAGTTTGCACCAATTTTACACAAAAAACTGTATTTTGTGATTACTAGAGCCCGGAAGTTCAGGCATTTATTTTCGTTAAAATAGGCAGGCAAAAAGGCATTTATAATGTGGAAAATAGGCACTAAAATGAAAAAAAAGGCAAAATAAACCGAAAAAAGGCACATTTGGAAGTCACTTACTTCTATCTATAATTTCTGGCAAAATGTAAAAATCTACATTGGGAAGAGCATTTCAATTTTCTCCGTCTTCATTCCACATAACTACAAGGTGTTTTTTTTTTTTAAGTTCTCAACATTCATTGATAGTCGTCTGTCAGAGAGAATGTTTTTCATAATAGAAAATGATCTTTTTACTTCGACAGAAGTTATTGGAGCATACATAAAACAAGCTAATGTAGCTGGACTCATTTCGGTAACAGCATTTTTCACCTTTTAGAATATCACAAATTGTTTTCAATTGTTTCAAGTCCTCATTTGCACTCACTCACTACCCGTTTGCACTTTTCCGCAACAGCTGACCCCTTTTCTCCTCGCACTTCCATCATATGCTGCATAGATTCCTCGAAGATTTTCATGGATGATATAATTGTAATTGTCTCTGGCAATGCACCATAATGTGCAAAAATAAACTTGAATAGTACAGGAGTTTTTCCACTGAAGCCGCTTCATTTTCTGGAAGAGCATCTATCACCTCACTGATTTTTTCAAGGTCGTTAGCAATATGTTGCTGCTGATATCCAGGTTCCCCATCTGGTCAAGACTGGTTGCGAAGGTAAACTAAGCTCAGATGCAACTTCCTTAAACTTTCGGGTTCAAGAGGGAGATTTCAGAAATATCTTCTTTGTGTTCGAAATCAACCTGTCCACTTCAGCAGTCAATCATGCACAAGGAAATGTTAACCGAAAGGCAATATCTTAACTGAGCATGAAATACATTTTTCTCACACTTTTCTCCTTCAGCAATGTTCAAACATGCATGAGTTCAATATTACTTAAATAAGACGAGAATTACTCACATAATAAACGGAAGAAAAATAAATGCCAACAACGTTTTTTTTGGAGAAAAATAATTTATATACACATTTTTTTTTAAAAAAAATGGTCAAATTTCATTGAAAAAGGCAAAAAAGGCATTCTAATTAAAAATAGGCAGTGGGGTCCCAAATAGGCAAAATAGGCAAAATGAAAAGGCTTCTAAAACATTCGAAACAACATAAGAAACGTATATCCGGAAAAATTTTATCAATATATGCAGTAGATAAAAAGAGGCATTTTGCCAAACTTCCGGGCTCTAGTGATTACATAATATCTGTTTTAATATTCTGATGTAATTCTTAAATATTCTAAAGTAAATTTCTTGGTAAATGGATGAATGTAATTGGAGAAGAATATTTACACGCCAATATTGATCAATATTTTGAACAAATTTTAATTATTCCAATTTTCAAGTATCGGTATCGGTATCGGTGGGAATCGATAAGAGTATGGGTATCGGTATCGGTATCGGTTCAGCCCTATTCTTCCAACGTGCCCGGACTAGGGCGCTGAGTGTAGTGGACGGGATAACGATTTTAAGCAGAATTTCGGGGTTCGTTTCTTGGCAATGTATTCTAACTCTAGTGATCGGCACCCGCTGCTAATACCTTCTTAAAACAAGATATAACTATTAGATTCCTACCGGGTTCGATACGCGGCGGAAGCACATAGTGGTTCAGACCCTATTTTAAATTATAGGCCAGGAAAACAGTTAATTAACCTTTTAAACAATTGCATCCTGGTTCGCGTCTCAACTTTGTCAAATAAAGTACAAAAGCCTACCGCCATGGCAAGAGGAGCTGATTTCGTCAGCCTTATTCGTTGGAGGAACGAAGATCACAGTTCTCGCCGAACAAGCAATAGATATTTGGTCAAGTTTTCTCGGTGTTACTAGTTCAATAACTCTTTTTGTGTATAGGTTTGGGTTTTCTTAACATGTAAAAATACTGTTTATAAATTACGTGTAAATGTTATCATATGTTTTAATTCACTAGGTTATTATTAATATTCTAAGATACTTAAAGCCACCAGGCAATAGTTTAATTTACTGACTGGTAACATATAAAAATTTGCATCCCGCCACCAAAAGCCAACCTCCCAAAATGAAATCACAAGTACGCCACTGAGAGTGCATCCAAACCCCCCCCCCCCCCCAATGCAAAAAGTTGAATTCGCACAGTGCTTAAAACTCAATCTCTCCTTTTCAAGTATATCAACATCGTAAACATTTTGGCTCCGAGCCTTAATGATGGGGTACATTTCGTGGTATTTTCATCCTAATTTGTTGGTCAGATACTCCTTTCTTCTTTGCACGACCATTACTAAATCGTCGGATGCATAAGAAGGTACTGTACATTGGCATACACACATACATACACAGGCATGATCTCTTTATCTCGCCCGGGACACTGTGATATGTTGTTATGCCAATGAATGAACATACATAATTATATTCTTATTGTAGTTTTACATGAGGTACACTGAACCCCCGTTGTTAGTTTTCGTAGATTCTATACCATATGATTAGATATGTTACTTGTAACAGCTGTGACTGTCTTCTACATTCACAAATATCAAATATTTATTTCTTTTCCATTGCATATATGCTTGCCTTTCCTCTCGATTAGTTTTGTTGGGTAAAAATGAATTAATATACTCTCTTGTGTTTAAATGGATAGTAATTTTGAAATATATTACATTTCATAGAAATAATGCCGCAAGAAGTCTACGTGTTTTAATGCTTGTAACGAAACTTAGGTATTATTAGACAAGATTCAGTTTAATGATAAGGACTTGAAGTTTACATTTTATATCGAATTTAAAAGTCTACACTCGTAAAATACTCGTTCAGCCTTCTACGAAAAAGGATGAAGTAAACGTTTGCTTTATGAATAAAAATGAAAGATTAAATTATTAAAACTACAACTGACCGGTCTAATAAAAAATACATGAAAGAAATAATTGTGATTTCATACCATTACAAGTTGTTATGAAGTTAAAGTATTCTTAGTATTGCTTATAATTTTCAGTTGTATAAAATAATATTTGGTCATTGAGTTATATTGTGTATATTTAAAGCACATTCGCCTGTTTACTATGCTGTTCTATAGAAATACTATTAATGGTTTCCTGCATGCTGCAATAATTATACTCAATATACTGCATAGTAATGCATTCGCAAATTCCGACAACATGTTTGCCTTGTTTCCATAGAAATCATCGAACTGGAAGACCCGACACAAGTGAGTGAACTTGACTACTGGATATTTTTCGAGAAACTAAAAGAGACAACTTTGTTCAGTTGTTGATAGTTATGCAAACATAGTTATGTAAGTTGCTATACGCAACAGTTCTTGAGTTAATAATGACTGAAACCAGTCAGAGACTTCTGGAACACCCTGTATTCTCAATGGCGTAGTCGAATCTTGAATGGTCTTTGGTGCTGGCGGATCCGGGTCTCATCCACGTGCGAACTTCAAAATTTATGTTGACCCACCATTATGAAGGAGTAGTAGTGGATTACTGCAGAAAGCCAGAAATGAGCAAGGATGGGACTCGATGCGCTGACTACGTGTCGCCCGGCAAAAAGCCACTTGGCAGGCCATGACCGTCAAAATTTTTTAACGTTAAATGTGTTAAATGTTATATTAAAAATTAACCGCATTGTAGGGTTGAATTTGTCTCCAAGAGATGGCAGTAAGTTTAAAATTCAATGTTGCATATTATGTACTAATTTTGAGAAAAATATATTTCAGTAAAGAAACTATGTAAAAGAGAATCATTTTCTTCTTACTGTAATTTTCAAATTATATGTTTTTAGGTACATTGATCAAGAAAACGAAAAAAAATGTCAATATTTTCTACAAGCATTTTTTTTTAATATGGCCTATAATAAACGATATGAAACATCAAAATATAACTTAATACTTATATTTCCATGCTTCAGATCTCGTATTGTGTATTGCAGGTCATTCTAAAAGAATTTACAAAGTTAGGGAATCAGTTAGTTTATAATTCTATCCATAGTTGATACCTATTTTGGGGAAGTAAGCATGGATGAATTTCTTGTTCTTACCAAACGAATTGCCAGGTGCCAGGCCTTGCCTGGTGTTGAGTGCTTCCCAGACAATGAGTCCGGTTCAAAGAAATAATTGAAAGTCAATTTAAAATTTCAAAATATAATATTTAGTCCCAGCACATATTTTCGAAGAATCCTTAGGTTGGAACGTCGGCACTTAGCTACATAATCGGTTAATTCATTGTACTCTCCAGTTAAATAGGCTATTGCCTAGTTTGAGGGAAGCGCAGTATTTCCAGAAACTGAGATTGCAGAGATGAGATAGCTCCTCGTGTTCCTGAAGGTTAAATTAGGTTAATTTACGCTCTCATTTTTACTGAAAAGAGCCCTTTCAAACAAGCGTATATAAGGAGAGATTAAACTCCCGAAAATATGCTGGAACCCGGAGAAACGTTATGGTTATCATAATTTGTTAACTCGCATTTTTCAAACACTATCCATGTGTTCTGAGATACATCTGCGATACAGATTCAAATATGCACTGTTAAAACACCCCCCCCTGAAATCATATGACAAATACGCCACTGAAAAAATTCGGTTAGATACATAAATGTGTCTGATCAAGATTGAATATTTAGGTGTACGAACTGTGGAATATATATTCATTTCGCTGGAAATAAGGAAATACTCTTTGCAAACTTTTGATCATTAAATCGTGTTTATTCATTTTAAAGTTATTATTTCAGCACAATTAACTTCGATCACCACTTTCTTAAAACAAAATTTACTGCAATCCATCGTTTTGAATCACTTTTAGAAGTTTATATCATCCACAATTTCAACGGAATTCAAAATTCAAAATGGCGCTCCAAGTTCATGATTTTGACAAGAAAAAGATCAACATCCTCTTCTGGTTTTCACAATTTCGATAGATCCAGGGTGAAAATTCAGAATTGAAAACTGAAAAAATAATTCTTCCAATTATTAGTACAAGTTTTGTACCTTCCAAAAATAGAGAAAGTAATTTTGTCCCACTATCATTTCCGTGAAATTCTAGTTTCCTATTTAATACTCCATGCATTCAAGTATACAGACAAACAGAGAGAAAGAGAGGTAGAGCCGGCCCCCCGTGGCAGAGTGGTTAGCATGTCGCGATACGACGCCAGGGGTCCCGGGTTCGAATACTGGGCTGGGCATGGGTGTTTGTGAGTGTACATTCATCAATTTCATCATATCATCACTCATCCTCATCTTCGCAAATTAGCCAAAAGTGGCACAAGAAGCGAAGTAAAATAAAGCAATACAATCAATCAATCAAAGAGAGGTAGAGATAGAAGAGAGAGAGAAGGAGATTATCGGGGAATGGCGCTGTACTCTTAAAAAAACAATTCCTGGGGAACATGTTCTCTCCTTTACAATATAATATTCACATTCCTAGCATGTGCCTCATTTTTGAGTGAATTAAACATTACAGGCAACAACGGTGTTGATCTACGGTTTGAGATATCTTGTTTCAACAATAATTTATTATTATTATTATTATTAATTCCTTTATTTAGTGGGCGGGGTTCATCGCCTTATGTTGCTCTACCACCTAACGCTTGTCATGAGTTACATAAGAAAATTTAAGAGTATACATATAATATAATAATACATGCATACAGATAGAACGAATTACTAAACTAAAGAGAAATAAAAAATTTCACGTAGGCCTACATTAATAGAAGTCACAAAATAATACAAATGTGAAAGAACAAAAAAATTGAAAAAAATACAAATGGAGGAAAAATATGACTAGAGAAAAACCGAATTTAACATAAGGTTGCCTTTAAGAAAAAAAAATGTAGAGATAAAATATCAATATTTACAGTTATAGAATATAAGTGTTAGGTTTTTTGTTGTCAGTTTACTTCTAGTATGTTCCACTGTTCTGCTTCGATTCCTGCAGAAGCATTTTTTTCAGGTTAATTTTGAAACTGTTTTTACTTCTTATAGATTTAATTTTAACTGGTAATGCATTCCATGCTTATGGAGCAGACATAGAAAAAATAATAAAATAGAGATAGGGCAGTAGCCTCCTGTCGGACATTGTTAAAATACTATGTCTATTTAAGATGGGAGGAAAAAGTCAAATATACTTCATTGGAAAGCTAGAAGTGTCTGCTTTTAGACAAAAGCAAGACAAAGTAATTTTTAACTCTGTCTGTTTTCTATTCAGACAAAAAAGTTCGTAAAAGTGTATTTTTTTCGGGTGTTTTTTACATAAGCCGATTTCAATTGTGTGTAGCTTCGTGTAAAACCGTCGTACAATATGATTTTTTAAATTGAACCTTGAATATCTCAGCCAAATATAATGGTACTATCATCTGTGAAACAGTTTTGACACGGGAAATGAGCCGAAACAATGTGTCGCGCAAAGGAAAGCATTGTAGAGAAGCCGAAATTTTCTTTTGTCACTTCTGTGTTTACACCTGGCATGAATTATTGCCTGAACTCCCACATAGCCATAATGATTCTTACGTGCATTCTATCCAGGCAATCGGTCTCTTGTAAGTTCGCATGTTTGTTCGTACGCACTGTATTGAGAGATGGCGGTTCTGTTAAGTGATTTTTTTTGTTGCATGAAAATTGCAAGACGGTAATATCATAATGGTGCAAAATAATAATAGTAATTGCCAAGAGATATTTCGACCAGGAGAAACGAATGGGCGCATCTCACGACATAAGCCAAGGTGTCAAGTGCACGGCGGAGTGTTTCGGGGTTACGTCAGCACAGTGAAAAAGGCATGTAAAGAAAAAGGGAACAACAAAAATTTGAATCGACTCAATATTTTTTTGGGCGAGTATTTCCAAGGTGTGCTGAGAAGAAAAATACACGACTTTTATTTTAATTATCCAGTTCAACCGAATCCATTATGAACAACATTTTATACTTTTACCTTTCACTCATATTTTTTGAAAATTTATTAATGTTTTTAGTCCTCTTGTCTCTCTCAATGAACCCACAACTCTTTGCTTATTACAAGAGTTGCAGCTGTGAAACAGACCAAAATATAAAAGCAATATTTCAGATGCGTGAAATGCTGAAACCACCACCACTATTCGACACGATGATTAAGTTAATTTTGCGAGATAAACACAATTTACATGCGTTTTTGCTCGTTTTGGCGTGAAGGCTTCAAATGCGCATTTTTAAAATATAATTTCTATGCGTTGCTATTGCTACTATGCACCTCGCACTGTTTCCCTTTCTTGTGGAAACGCTGTACACAGCAGGTGCGTTATTACTGTATACAGAGAAGAATTTATCTCTCATCGACTTAATTCAAATCGTCCTCATCGAACATAATTTTACTCAATATATCTGTTTAAATGTGCGACATAAAATAATACTGGGAAAATTACGTTCTCTTTAAGTCCACTTTATGCACAGGTAGGCAGGCTAATCGGCACTGGACTTACAGTTTAAAGTGGGATCCGAACCACTATATACCTTCGCCGGGTACCGAAGGAGACGATGTTCATATGAATATATATATATATATATATATATATATATATATATATATATATATATATATATATATAAACTGCAGTTCAGCAGTACTCCATTTGCAATATGAGAGATATTTCATTCATTATTTTTTGCTGCGACAATACTTTGGATCGGATCGACGGAATGCACTTGCGTGATTCTCGCAGCGAAGCGGCAACGGTGTGGAAGTCGCCTGCAGCCCGCGGAGTCTGAGATTGGCCGCACACCGGCATACGTCATGCACCCGTTTACCATATTATGAGTGCGAAAGAATAATTAATATCTGGAACCATATTTGATGTACACATGCCAAACTTCTGGAATTTGATCAAATGTTAGTAGGGAGAACGCTACGTTTTGGATCACCCCAAAAATTTTGGTTTACTTTTATTGTGTACACCTATACAGTAATATACTCAAAATCGAACTTTCACTGTTACAAAAGTGACACAATACAAGCGCAAAAAAAAAGTCAAAGCTCAAATTCCAATTTTCATAGTGCAAAATTGCTAATTTTCGAAAATCCCTCTATAATTTTTGCTAAAATTTTATTTCTCAATAATTAAAGCGAAGTGCTAAGTTAAAAAATAAGTGCTAAGTTACTTCCGGTCTACTTCCGGACCTTGACCTTGACCTTAGGTCTGCTTCCGGTTTACTTCCGGTCTACTTCCAATCTAGGCTACCCCGAAATCGAAAAAAAAATTAAAAATTAAAAATTAAAAATTAAAAAAAAATAAAAAAATTAAAAATTAAAAATTAAAAAAAAATAATTAAAAATTAAAAATTATATATAAAATAATTAATTACCTAAAATTTTATTGTTTTGAGAGGAATCTTAAAAAAAAAATTGTATATATAAAACCTAAATTATAAAAATATAGATATAAATCAAAATTTTCCCAATTAAATATAAAATGGAGAGTTTACTGATTATAAATACAAATATTTTGCTATCTTCAATTATTATTTGAGAATTAGAAGTTGAGAGAAGAGATTTATTAAATAATTAATTTACCTAAAATTTTATTGTTTTAAGAAGAATCCTAAAAAACTATTTTGTATATATAAAACCCAAATTATAAAAATATAGATATAAACCAAAAGTTTACTGATTAATAAATTGAAATTATAAATACAAATATTTTGCTATTTTCAATTATTATTTGAGAATTAGAAGTTGAGAGAAGAGATTTATTAAATAATTAATTTACCTAAAATTTTATTGTTTTAAGAAGAATCCTAAAAAAATATTTTATATATATAAAACACAAATTATAAAAATATAGATATAAAACCCAATTATAAAATATAGCTATAAAACCCAATTATAACAAAATGAATAATCAAATTAAAAATCCAAACCAAGATATTTTATATCATGTTGTATATAATACAACACATGTAGACAATGAAGAATTAGATATTCCAAATTTTCTAGCTAAACTTAAACCTAAATTTAAAAATTTAATTTGTAATAAACAAACAATATTCTCTCAAATTATATTGTATTTTATCATCAAATTATATAAATCCTGGTAATAAAATAGAAAAATTTTATCATCAGACTCATGTGTTAAAATTATACTATAATGATACTAATAATTTAGATAATATTTATGATAGAATTTGTGAAGAACTTAAGTTACAACAACAACAGTTCGAAAAACAAGATTCAGGTTGGTCTCTTTGTGATACAAACCATGAACTTGAATTGAAAATAGCAAAAAATGCCCCTTTTGAAGGATCTGGTTATATTAAATTACCTAAAGAGATCAGAAACAAATTAGCTGTATTAAATATTCAAAATAATGATAATAAATGTTTCCTCTGGTGCATCATAGCATATTTTCATCCAGTTAAAATTAATAAATATCGTGTCTCCCATTATGAAAAATTTGAAACAGAATTTAAAAAATCCATGTCAGGAATAAAATATCCAGTACAAATCTCAGATATTGAGAAATTTGAAAAGCAATAACAACAATACAATAAAAAATTAATAAATGTTCATGTTTATGGTTATGATATAAATAATAATATTTATCCACTCAGACACCATCCACCATCTGCTGGTGAACATATCATAAGATTATTATATGTTACAGAGAGAAATAAGAAACACTATTGTCTCATACAAAATCTAACAAAATTGGTGCATAATCAAATAACATCAGATAATCATAAAATTGCTATATGTGATAGATGCTTGTCAAAATTTTATGGAAGAGGTGACAAATCATGTGAACAGCAATTAGAGGAACATATTGAAAAATGTTATTATTATCCTCATGCAACTTACAAATTTCCATCCAAAAGTATAAAATTTTCTAATTATGAATCGCTGGTACAACATCCATTTGTAATCTATGCTGATTTTGAAACAATACAGATACCGATGCAAACATGTCTTCCCGATCCAAATGAATCATATACAACAAATATAGCTAACCATGAATCGTGGTTTTGTACTAAAATTAGTAAAAACTTATGAAGAAAATAATCCACAACAATTATTTATTTATAGAGGTAAAAATGCATCTCGAATATTTATTGAAAAACTTAGAGAGTGGGTAAAAGATTTTGCTCCAATTTTATATAATACAAAATTGATGAAGAAACTTACACTAGAACAACATCAGAAACATTATGATACCAAACAATGCAAATATTGTAAAAATAATTTTAATTTATTTAATCCAAAAGTTAAACACCATAACCATTTTAATGGAGAATATATTGAAACAATTTGCAATTCATGTAACTTGAAAATAAAGAAACCAAATTTTATTCCAGTATTTATTCATAATTTACAAAATTTTGATGCACATTTATTTATCAAAGAATTAGGATATGATACAGAAAATATTAATATTATACCATGCAGTAAAGATAAATATATTACCATAGAAAAAACTATCAGATTAGAAAATGGACAAATAATTAAACTTAGGTTTCTAGATTCATATCAGTTTCTATCTAGTAGTTTGGCAAATCTGGTGAAACAATTATCCGATGATGAATTTATTCACACAAGAAAATATTTTAATAATGTTAATATGGAATTGCTAAAAAGAAAAGGAGTTTACCCCTATCAATACATGGATAGTTTTGATAAATTTAATGAGACACAGTTACCACCGAAAAATAAATTTTATAACCATCTTCAGGATGAAGAATGTAGTGAAATAGATTATCAATATGCACAGACAATTTGGAATATATTAAATTGTAAAACAATGGGAGATTATCATGATATCTATTTAAAACTGGATGGTCTTTTGTTAGCTGATGTGTTCGAGATTTTTCGAAATCGTTGTTTCAAGAAATACAATTTGGATCCTGTTTTTATGTATACAACACCTGGTTTATCCTGGCAAGCTATGCTTTTAAATACAGAGGTTGAAATTGGTCTCGTTACCGATATCGAACAGTTCATGTTTGTTGAATCTGGTAAGCGTGGTGGTATAGTCCAGTGTCCTTTAAGATATGCAAAAGCAAATAATAAATATTTATCTAGAAATTATAATGCTAATAAAAAATTTAAATATATTTTATATATTGACATGAACAATTTATATGGTTATGTCATGAATCAATCACTACCAATTGGCAATTACGAATGGATGACAGATACAGAATTTGAAGACAAAGATTTCTTAACCTCGTCTGAAGATCATGCAAAAGGTTGTCTACTGGAAGTTGATTTGGAATATCCATCACATCTACATGACCGACACCATGGTTTTGCTATGGCACCAGTTTCTCAAAAAGTACCAGGTACAGAGGAAACAAAATTGATATTATCATTTGAAAATAAAAATAATTATGTACTTCATTATCGACTGTTACAGTATTATTTGAAACATGGTATGAAATTAACAAAAATCCATAAAGGGTTAAAATTTGATCAAGAAAGATGGTTAGCTCAATATATTGAGAAAAATACAAATAATCGAATACAAACAAATTCTAAAGTTGAAAAAATCTTTATAAATTAATGAGTAATTCCATATATGGAAAATGTTTGGAGAACAAAAGAAATCGAGTGAGGTGTAATTTGGTGTCAGACCGAAAAAAACTTCTGAAACTTATTGCCGACCCCACATATAAAAGTTTTACAAAAATTACTAATAATCTAACTCTTATTGAAAGATCCAACACCAATATAATGTGTGATGCACCGATAGCTGTCGGTGTTACAGTTTTAGAATTATCAAAATTGGAAATGTATAAATTTCATTATGATGTTATGAAACCTAAATACAAAAATAGAATTAAAGTAGCTTATATGGATACTGATAGTTTTGTATATGAGATAGAAACAAATAATTTATACAATGACTTGTTCTCTATTAATAAATATTTTGATTTTAGCAATTATCCAGAAAATCATCCATTATACAATATTGAAAACGAGATGATCCCTGGGAAAATGAAAGATGAGGCAGCAGGGTCCATAATATCAGAATTTGCCGGACTCAGATCGAAAATGTATTGCATGAAAATGGATGGGGAAGAAAAAGAAATTAAAAAAGCTAAGGGTGTAAAACAGGCATGTACAAGAAAACTTGCAATAGATGATTTCAAACAATGTTTAAAAAATAAAAAAATAAAAATATACATGCCTGCCTATCATCTTACTAGTAAATTAGATGGTGTTTATACTACAATAGAAAATAAAGTAGCTCTTGATGGGAATGATAATAAATTGCAAGTATTAAATTGCAATATCCATACTAGAGAATATGGACACTATAATACATTAAAAATTTGTTTTAAATGTTATAAATTCAAAAATTAACATAAATATTACAACAATTTAAAATTATTTTATTCTATTATATTTTTATTAAAATTATTCTATAAATTCAAAAATTAATGCAAATATTACATAATTTATTTTATATAATTAATAACTTTTTTTAAATAATACAGCAACCTAACACTGTTCTATTATATTTTGTTCTATTTTATTCTATTCTGTTAAAATTGTTCTATCACTCTTTCATTTTTTACATCATATATGTATGATTTCTCCACAATTAAAATTGCACTACATATGGTATTTTCAGGTAATGGTTCATGAAATTCACATATTAACTTAATATTAGTTCGATCATTGATAACCACCAATTTTCTTTTTGATGCATTTATTAAAAACATAGGTCTGTGAACTATGAACTCGTCTGGGTTATAATACATATCGATATTTCCTTCAGTTACTCTTTTAAATGCAGAATATGCTTCATATAATTTTAAATAATCTTGTTCTGTAATATTTAAATTGTAATTTTCACGAGGGAATACCTCATTCCTACCATTCTTAAGATATATATTTTTAATTTTACAGTTATCAAATTTGCTGCTATCTTTTTCCTGATTGTCATCTCTCCCTGTCTGAAACAATACGGCTACAAATTCTGGCATGTCATATTGTAGAGATTGGAACTGATTAGTAATGTCGTACTCGAAAAATTTACCCTCTACAGGTTTCTGTATGCATTGATATGTATAAAATTGTATTGGAATTTGAGGATTTTTCAAAATGTTGGATTTGTACTTCAGAGCATAATTCGATTCATATTCAACTATAGGCATGCGTAACTCCATAGACTGGATCACACATTTTGCAACTTCGGGTAAACTAGCGTCGTTGGCTGTTCCATCTGCATTTAAAGTTTTATATCTCATTATAGCATTATGATCATTGGGTGATCTGCGAAATATGATGCTTAAACCACCTTTCCACATAATTTCTTTATAATCGGAGAAAAAACCAAATAGCAATCTCATGGGGAACAGTACTGTGTGACGTTTTGTCATAATTTTTGTTCCAGCTTCGAATCCACCTATTTTATAATATACACTTTCTGATTTTGATAATTTTAATGTTGCCACAGTAGTGGATGTAATTCCAGGATAATCAATTCTGTCAATAACTGTACCATGTTTCCTGACTTCAATTTGAGAGAACAAGAATGGAACAAAATTATCTATAAGTTTTATATTAGCCCCAGGGAGGGGATATTCTTCACCATTACTTTTCTTGACGATGTCAAATTTTATATACAGATCGGATTTATGAGGATGAATAAAACCATCGCCTATAGTTATGTCAAATTGAATGTCCTTATTCGGTTCATTGAGGTTAGCAAATGTCCTTCTGTTTGGAGGGAATGACTGTAACTCATAACTTTCGATATTTTCCATTTTGGGTATTTATTTATAATTTTTTATATATTAATTTCTATTATTGCAGTGGTATTAGCACCGGCAAAATCGACTATCTCGTTTTTCTCATTTGTAATTCTTATCTCTATGTAATTAACTTTATCATAGTAAACAGGAAAATAGATTGGTGAGATTGGGGAATAAAAAATAGGTTCCATAAATTCAGAATTCGGTTTAAATGTAGCAATAATACCTGTTTCCTTGTGACTGCCAATTGAATTTTTTTCGGCTTTGATAATCATTCCTTTAGCAATATTACAGTGAACATTCAACGTCTCGATAGCTAGGAATTTCGGTATAAATTTACCTATGTGTCTAGTACCAGGTTCTAATTTTGAATTGTTCTCAAATCCTAAAAGTTCACCCATGTTAGATAGATCTACTGTTTCATTGGTGGATATAATCTCTACTCTGTGTGTTACAGAATTTTGAGAGAGTAGTACAGTATTAGGAAATTCTGATTGTAGAGTAGATAAATTATATTGTCCAGGAGGAATAATAATTTTCTCGTTACCTACAAATATACTGTTGTTGTATGAAGTTACATTCGGAATCAGATACATGCTGTAGAATGCTCTGAGAGCTATAGATTTTGGATATATAATATCATCGTGGAGATGCAGTTCCAAGATCGAAGTTTCACTAGAAAGATGAAAAATTCCCATACTTTATGTATAATACTGCTTTCTGAAAATCTTGTAATTTTATGTGTGGTATTTTATTTAATATTCTGAGCATCGTAATACAAATATGACCACATATAATTTGATCAAAATCTTGTATGCGCTGGTCGGTGTAATAAATATTACAATATTTTAAATAATTAACTAATTCTCTAGGTGGTCTCCCTCCAAAAGAATAAAAAATAAAAACATTGTTGTTTTGTTTATAATAACAGATCCAGTGGGTACCAATATTTTCGGACTTATCCAAATTGACCACACCACATTCTCGAGAGTGACTATTTTTAGGGAGAGAATCCGACATGAAAACTCCTCTGAAATGTTAAATTTTAAATATTTTAACTAAAGATTCAATGTCTTGGTTCGTGAGCGGCTTTTCTTTTTTTTTAATTTTCTGAGTACTCTGGATTTCACACCACTACCCCCTCGTAGGGGGCTCTCCATATCCAGATTATGGCGTTTTTGTTCCTCTAATTCGGCTTTATTTTTTTTTGAATCGAGTACAGTTTTTGCAATAGCAGCACTGCCACCAGCTAAACTTCCCACGGCACCCAAAGCAGCTAGGATACCAGGAATGCTGAACATGAATCCACCACTATGTGCTTTTTTTCTTATATTTTGCAATCGTTTTAATTGTGGTGTACTAAGTAATAACTTCATCCCATTTCCTTTGGATATACGTTGTTTTTTTTTCTCCTGTTGTTTTTTAGTTAAAATTGAATTTACAATTTTTAAATTTTTGAGATCCCGATATGGAATTTGATATACTACTCCTTTCGGTTTCATATTTTTTTTAAATTATTTTTAAGGGTATTTATTTATATATTAACAAACTAAATTACTAACTAAAATTAACTAATTCTCTACAAACCCCACCCTAATTTTTGTTTTGTGTTCATAGCAATTGTTGTACCCAATGCTGCTATTTTCTCACCCAAAGAAGCATCTCTACTGGTTAATCTTCCAAATACTGCATGCTCCAATTTTTGATCGGCTGCATGACGATTGTCGAGGTCTGTGTATGTATTGTATGCAATATCATGATCTTTACAAGCGGCATCAAGTTGATTAATTCCCCTATCTCCTCTTTTTAATCGTTTATCAAGTTTGGTGCCCGGACCACAGTACTGGTAACCAGGTACATGTAATTCGAATGGAAGTTTATTTATAATATCATTAACCAAACCTCGACCTTCTGATACATTCCAGAATTTAGGAGGTAGAGTATTGATAATTTTAATTAAGTATCCTATACCTTTTGGATGATTTACAATAAAATTGGCTAATTTATCACTGATCATGTTTACAATACCTATTTTTTCATTATAGAAATTATTGTTCCCAGCATTTTCTTCTCCGGCTATAACCAGCAATCTATCTATGAGTTTTCTCACATCATCCACCCAGACAAACTCTTTAGGTAGAGTATTATATTGTTTGATACCACTACCGGTTTTAAGTTGGTTCCAGATCGCTTTAATTAGATTTTTGTATTTGTCGCCACTGCTCGATTTAACTCTATTCTGACTGGCATCATTATTTTGGTATAAAGCATCGGACAATATCAAAATTTCGGAGTAACTCTGGTAATCTTCATCTGTGTAATCTTTAGGGTGTTTCTTGGTAATCAGTTCCCACAACCCTATAGTTCCCGGGTATCTCGACCAACTATTTCTTTCACCCAAATTTATTTTCACATCATCGCCTTGAAATGTTACTCTAGATTTCCCAATTTTCCATACTACACCTTCATTTGGTTCCATGGTCGGATACAATCCAAACACTTCATCTTTTTCAAATTTTCCAGTACTTAGGTAATCTCTTGCCAGAGGACCCAACTCAATTTTCTCAGGTTCACCTATAGTTTTAATAGGCGGCTGTTGGAGTGTTAGGGGAGTATGGATACTAGATAATGGTGTAGGAGGAAAATCTGCATAATTTTTAGCAGTAAGAGGTACCAATTCATTTATGAGATTTCTATTTTGTTCTGTGACACCTTTAATTTCTTTACCAAGACCACTGATTGCATCTATAATTGGTTGATCTTGACGTTTGTGTTGTTCATAGAATCCTCGATTTTCTGATTTCCAACCTTTGAATCGTTTGGTGAGGTACTCACGTAATTTAGAATTGTCTTCTATTTTGTGTTTTGTCATTTTTTTGATTAGAGGTTATTTTTATAACGTTTTAACGTTTTTTATATCGATTTAACGTTCATGAAATCGTTGATTTTGTTTCTATATTTTCCATTGTTAGGTTTTCTAGTCATGTCGATTGTAACAAATCCAAAATCATAATCGTTCCAACAGGATGAACAAAATTTGGAAAATTGGTCGTAATTTAAATCTCCCCCCACATAATCATCATGAACATGTTTAAGGTTAGTGTGATCTTGACGAAACAAACATATTAAATTTGAATTATCCCTCAGTAACTGTTTGGGAATCTTAGAATATGTTTGAGCCAAATAAAAACAATCTATTCCTCTGTGTCGACCTTGAGTGAAGAAATTTCGAATTCAATTTTGATTTTCCAGAATCACATCATCGAATACCACAACAGAATTTTCTAAACAGTGGTCGAGAGGTTTAATTTCTGATCCAAATGTGGCTATACCCAGTCCCTTATACAATTTCATGAGTTGCTGGTATTTTGGTTGTTCTAAACTTTTTGAGAATACATACAGGTGCCTATTTTTCCAGTCTAACCAATTAGGTGCAAGCAAGAAATTATCTACCAGCAGTGTAGTTTTACCACAACCGGATGGGCCTACAATAAGACACCTAATATTGTCTGGTAACAACTCACCATTTTTTTTACTAGTTTCTACTAACTCTGGCAAACGTTGCACAACGTTCCAAGTTGGTATCATAGAATCACCTGGTTTGCCTCTATCCAACTTTTTTCTGGCAATCCTAGCCATTTTACATACAATTTGTTATTCTTTTTCTTTAATATTTTTTCAATAAGATATGTATCTGGATATTTTGTTTTACTGAGTTCCTCTTCATAAAATCTTCCTTTCAGTATTTTATTATAATTATATTTTAATATATAAGTATACCTGTTGCCTGGTAAAACTCGAACCACTGTAAACAATGTGGTGCTCCAATTTTTTGTGTAACTTTTCTCAAATAAATGCTTAAATTTACTAACTCGCACCTTATCTCCTATTTTAAATCTGGGTTTTTCTGTTGTGTATTTATACTTATGACAGTAAACAGTAGAAATCAATTGTTGTTCATCAGATTTAGTTACCTCGGCAGGTTTCATATGTATGGTTCTATGCATGGAATTATTGTAATTATGTACTAGGTCAGGTAAAATTTCTACCCATTTATAGTTACCCTGTAGAGTAAATTGTTTCCACATGCGATTTTTTAATGTTCTGTTGAATCGTTCTACTATACTTGCTTTAAGATCACTGTATGTAGAATAATGTTTAATATTATGTTGATTCATTAATTTGGTAAATGTGGAATTGTAAAATTCTTTTCCTCTATCTGTGTGCAAATAATTCGGTATCCTACCTTGCTCGAAAATAAATTTGAAAGCTTCAGCGACACAAGTTGCTGTTTTAGATTTTATAGGAATTGCCCATGCATATTTGCTAAATGTATCTATCACGGTAAGTAAATATTTGTAACCATGATTTATCTTATGTAAATTTTTTAAAACCCCTGTAGACATTTCTATCAGATCACCCTCCCACAGATCATCTATGCTTTTTGTTACCACAGATAATCGTTTGTAATTACGACGGGCTGGTCTGTGTAATTCATTAACTATACCTTGTCTAGACATCTAGTGCGAAGAGAAAATATTACATAAAATGGATTAACCTCAGGGTATAATTGTCTTATGTCAAAAATTAATTTATCACCAGTTTCAATATGAAAAAGCGATAATTGTTCATCCTAATGTATTTTATATTTGTTGGCAGATTCATCCCAGTATGCTATAGGTATTTGAACTGCTTTGTGTATACCATCTTTTCTTATTATAGTAAATTTGGGAACTTCGACATGTTTTATATTATTTAGAAATCTAAACTTCAAAAATCTAAGTTGGCCATCAACAAAAAATTCGTGTGCTTGTGTGTACGGGTATAATTTGTAAACATTACCTGCATTAACATATGTCCAGTGCCCTCGAGTGTTTGGAATACTTTGTAACCTAACAATTTCCATAGAATAAAACTGACGAGAATCTGCATCGTCTAATCTGCTTAATACCGGTTCCAGGTGTTCGCTGATAGTACGAACCAACTCATCGTAACCCGGTTTAATTTTCACATCCACATATACCTGTTTGAATTGTTCTTTCAAATCATGCAATTGATTGGCGAAATTCGATAAGTTCGATTCTTGTGCTGCTTCAATGGTACTAATTTGCACCTTAATGTTCGAGATAATCTGCTGTAAACTTTCTACTAGTTTCAATTTCGAACTCTGGCTAGCGAGATCGTGTACTTGATTTCTGATGTCCATAAATAATAAGTTTAGTTCATTGATTATTTGGTTGGTGGGAAGATTAGCAACAGTTTCTTTGATTTGTGCAATTTCCCCCTGAATATTTTTAATATCTTCAGATTTGAGTATTCGATTTACTGCTCTCTTCATGGCTCTTATTTCCTGTGAAGTAGGAAACCCTGCTACAGTATTCTGAAGTGTGGTCAGAGTTAATTTTACAGCATCCAGTTCGGTTGCAGATGCAACAGTTTTCAAAATTTCTTGCAGTTGGGTTATGTCATCTTGAGTAGGCGTAGATTGCTGCAGTGTTTCTAACTTATTCTGTATGTCATCTATGAGATGGTGGAAATGAGATAATTCAGATTCGGTATTGAGATTTTCTAATTTAGCAACTTGTTGTTGTACTAGGGCTAAAGTTTCGGTGATACCTGGCAATTTTGATTCCAGAGTTTCCTGTACAGTAATTAATTCATTTTTCATAGTTTTAAGAGTATCTTCGATGTGAGCTATGGTTGCTTGTATCTTACCAAAATCCTCAAAAGTTTCCAGCTGCAATTTAATGTTTGTTACACTACGAGCAATGGCATTGAGTTCAGTAGATGAAGGCAAATTATGAATAAAATTTTCCAATTTTTGAAGTTTGGTTTGAACTTCGGTTATGGCTGAATGCAGTTCATCTGTCTGCAGTTCTATTTTAATATTTTCCAGTGTAGGAATCTCGAAAGATTGAAACTGTTCTCATAATTTGGTAATACTCGCATTTACTTGTTCAAATTCCTCTTGAGTTTTGATACCCTGAACAATGGTTTGCAGTTCGGTGCGAATACTATTCGCTTGCTCGTTTAATTGCTGTTTCAATTGTTCGGTATTGGTTATCTGCATTTGTCGAAATTTATCGAGTTCATTTTTTAATTTGGCTACACTTTCCTCCAAGTTTTGAAGATTGTCTATTGAGGCTAAATTAGTATATTTTTCCAGTAGGGATTTGAGTTCACTATCAATTTTCACTATGGGGTCAATTAGTTGAGTTTGAAGATTTGTGATTTCTGCTTGTATATTCATATTTAATGAATTTTGTAAAATTAATAAATCTGATTTAAGTTTTTTTAGACGTTCATCTAATCTAGCAATATCATTGGAATTATCCGGTATTTCCTGTCTTCTCCTGTAACCAAATATGTCCATAATATATTTGTTATTTTATTTATTTATTATTATTTTGTTTTCGGTATTTTATATATTTCATAAATTCATAGATTCATAGATTATTCTTATTTCGATGAAGAGAGGAATTAATTTATTATACTCCCCAATTGTTTCAGCATACAGGAATTCACCTGCTTGCACTTCGTATGTTGTGTCGGAACTAATTGCATTATGCTTAATTCTATACAAATTCCGACCTATGTGTACAAGTGCTGCATTGGATGGAGAGATACTTATTTGCATTTTCCCACTGACAGGAATTTTATATGATGGTTTGTTATTATTGAATACATGTAATTGTTTCCCTGTATCTTCATCAATTTGGTACCAGATACTATTTAGATGAATGATGACCAAACTTCTCAGTTTACTAAGAATATTTTTTATAATATCCATGTTGACTGGAATTTTCTCTATTTGTTGAATATGTTGTTTCTTAAACCCAAACACATTCATTGGCATAATTAGAAAATATTTATATGGTTATTTTATTAATATATTTGCATAAAATATGTTGAGGTTTAGGATTCTTCTCAAAACTATAAAATTTTAGATAATTAATTATTTTAACAAACCTAACAGTATAAGAAATAAAAATTAGTACACATAAGGTGATATAGAGATATACAAATACAGAATCTTCGGTTCAGATCTGAACCGGTATTTTGCTAAAATTTGTAATAATTTATAAGTAGACCGGAATTAGACCGGAAGTAGACCGGAAGTGGACCGGAAGTAGACCGGAAGTAGACCGGAAGTAACTTAGCACTTATTTTTTAACTTAGCACTTCGCTTTAATTATTGAAAAATAAAAGTTTAGCAAAAGTTATAGAGGGATTTTCGAAAATTAGCAATTTTGCACTATGAAAATTGGAATTTGAGCTTTGACTTTTTTTTTTGCGCTTGTATTATGTCACTTTTGTAACAGTCAAAGTTCGATTTTGAGTATATTACTGTATAGGTGTACACAATAAAAGTAAACCAAAATTTTTGGGGTGATCCAAAACGTAGCGTTCTCCCTACTAATGTTTTATATCAACAGTTTTTTTGCAATTTCATTGAATTTGTAATTATGCATTTCGAATTTGCAAAATGTCAATTTTTGAAGTATCTAATAAAGATATGCATTTAATTTTTTCTACAGAGGTGCAAAAGTAATCAAACTTCAAGTACACAAAATCTCAATATTATGTGTACAGTCGATTATGAACTGTATGGTGTTAAGTTCCCCGTTAGTGAAAATTGCAAGGAAAAACTACACTTTTCAGTGAATGTTTCATTATAGCAAGAAAACAAAGTTAAGAAAATTTTTCGGATAACGCTTATTAAAAAGCAGATACTTGTAGCTTTCCAACAGTGATCAGAACACTACATTTTAAAAGTAGCTCCGCTACAGCTACAGCTACTCTTCCAAAATGCAGCTTCGCTACAGTTACAGCTACATTTAGCAAAAAGTAGCTCGCTACGCTACTCCTGTTCGCTTCTCGCTACTTTTGCGCTACTTCTGCATAAAAAATGAAAACAACCAAATGGGTATTAAAAAAATCCCCTACTACTGGTAAATAGATTCTGTTATTTATTATCATGATTCCCGTCATTCGATAATTTTGATAGCTGTGTTACTTCAGTTACTTATTTTTACTATAGTTTTTGAGAATACCATACTTATGCAAGTGGCATATAAATTCAAATTTGATATATGAATATTGCAATTAGGGTGTTACCCAAATTAATTATTACAACTATACACAAATAAAATTTGGTAGGATTACGTTTTTATGTTCACATCAACATATTTTTCTTGAGAATAAATATTTAATTTTTTATAGACTGATATGAAGTCAGCATTTTGAATGAAAAGTACCTGGAGCCCTTTCAATACAAAAGGGCCCCAGGTTCGATACCCAGCGGAGGCACATAGTAGTTAGGATCCAGTCTCGATCAACTTATCTATGCATAAAATGGACTCAAAACAAAAACTAGGAAAGACGCCAAGTAGGGAGGATGGGATCCTCCTGCTCCTCCATTCCCCATACTCTTCATCATTCATCATTCTTCCTCGTTCTCACAATTAGCCGAAAGTGGCAGAAAGCGACTATAGATAAGAGAATAATAAAATAAACCATTCATCCTCATTGTCATGATTGAGAGAAGTTGAAGAATAGATGAGGAGATAAACAGAAGAGGACAAATGGGTGGTGGACTATATCAAAGCGTTCGAAGATTAATATGGAAAAGGGATGTACCTATGAAATGCAAGAAGGTAATATATAACACATACTATGTACCAATAATTACGTATGGAGCAGAGACTTGGCCAATGACATAGAGAGACAAAGAAAAGTTGCAGGCAGTGGAGATTAAATTTTTAAGGAGTCCTTTGAGGAAGACTAGAAGGGATAGAAAAGAAATGAGGAGATCCGACAGACAGTGGATGTAGTGAAGCTTCAGGCCAGAATAGATCAGGACACATGAAGAGGATGAATGCAGAAAGACTACCAGTAAGAGCTTACAATGCTTGACTTCTATGCCGACCCAGACAGAGGCAGGAAACAGCGAAGGATGATGATGATGATGATGTCATGATTAGCAAAAGTTACAGAAAAGTTACGCAAAAGTAGGAGAAATACATAAATTTGAAAACTATGTACGTATATTAACTAAAGAAAATTGTCGTTTCTGCAGTCAATAACTTGTACATACTTTTTGCAATATGATAAGATTATTGAGGAAACTGTCGTGTAAACCTGAGTGTTCTAAACGTATTGTAATTTTAAAATTTGTGAACAAATACTATCGCGAAAATAACTGTAATTCCAGAAACTCTATCATTCTTGTAACAATAATTTCTTGCTGGTGAGATCCTATATACTGACGATGATCAATGCTGTTAACGTACTGAGCCATTTATTGCTGGCACTATTCCCTTGTCAGTGCAGTGGAAAATCCATCGCTCGTTTTTGCACTGCAAGTTTTGTCTTACACAGCAATTAATGACATTTTGGTGTCTCTTACACCATGAATATCCACAGGATTTGTTCCGGGGGTTATGTAAATGAGGCACTTTTTTCCAGTGGTGCAGCAAACGAGGCATGTTTCTCCCCAAAATAGCGATGCAGCTAAAAAAACTTAGCTGTTAGCAGGAATATATTCATATATGTCAGTTAGTTATCTGGATATCTGAATTATTCAGATACTAATTAAATAAATTACGCAGATACAGATTATCTAGATTATAGATATCCCCATGTAATAGACTGTCTTTATGAACCTCCTGCAAAATTAAGGGTTATTGTAGATTTTTTCTGACGCTGTTGCCACATTCAACGCTACAAGTAGCTCGCTACTTCTGACCACTGCTTTCCAATGAGGTATATTTGACTTTTCTCCTCCCACGGAGTACAATTTTCAAGCGCGTAAACAGAGGGCTCAATATTTTTGTCACGGATAGTAATTTCACATTCGACAGGTAGTTGATCTTGGAAACGGTAGAGGTTTCTCAGAATAAAATATGCTTTTTTACATTGTGTACTTATGTGATCCATCCAGTCCAATGTATCGTTAACGATCGAGGCAATTTTTTTTAAATTCTTACATGGGATTGTTTCACTATTCATTTTAAGTTCAATTGGTACATCAATATCCCTTTTTGCTACTGTTCGTTACCAATTAAACTTAAAAGTAATAGTAAAACCATTCTATGTTAAGTATGAAGTTCCCATTCAAGTTTGAGACGAAATAATAAGTTCTATACAAGTCAGCTAACATTCATATCGGACGACAGATAGGTATCTGTCAAATTTACCAAAACGTCGATGTAAATGTTCCATGTATTTTCCAACGAATTGCAATTTTATTGTTTTTATGTTTGAGTAAAGCACTTCAGGCCACCCTTACCGAGTTCATTATCTTAAGCATTTGTTAAACACAATTTGTGCTAACGGCTAACACTTTCCTTTTATCCATGCTAAAATTTAACTTTTCCTATTAAACAAAATAGTGTAAACTACAATTTATTTAACAAAATATTTAGTTTATAATAAATGTTCTGCAGCTATCAAGACTGTGTTGTGGCAATAGATATGGGGTTTGGGGAAGAAACCAACCTGAAATAGTAGTTGAAAAAGTAAATTACAGTAATTTTTTTGTCCTTTATCCACTTCTTTCATATTAGCAATATTTATATAAGTAGATTAAAAGTCTCATTTTATTCCCTACAGATGGAGTACAACTGTTATGTAACGAACTGGCTGAACTGCGTTGTAATAAAATATTACTTAAACTTTAATCGATTCAGATAATTAGAACGTAGTTTGAAAAGTACTCTAGCTCTTATGCAAGATAAGTGTAGTTTTCTAAACTATGTTTTTTTAATTATGGTTAGGAAGGTATTACGTGTTCATGTTCCAATTCTTTAAATACCATAAATAGATTCCGCTGCATGAGTAATACCACCGACTACCATGAATTATAGCCAGAAACTTCAGACTTCAAATGAAACAAGAAGAGACAAAAGAGATCATCAACTGGATCCTGACAATATTGCAAGACAAGAGATTAAGAACGCTCATCAAGAATGCGAAAGACAAGATCCAAAAGACAAAAAGAACGATTCAGACAAAGCCATTACCATCGTTCAGACACTCATTGAGTTCATCACAGAATAATTCTAAACAGACAACCAGCAACAATTCAGATGTAACACGAAATGTCATAGCAAAACGGCCCTTTTAGGACCAAAATTTCTTTCGTCCCTTTTTAGGACCAAAATTCTGTCGGCCCTAATTAGGACCACAACATTCAGTTCACAATTGAACTGCCATCGCAGACCGAACCTCGAGCGACAGTTGCAGAGGTAACAGAAGCCAATTCATTGCACTACGCCACTACCACAACTTTAAAACAGATGGGAGTCAAGGAAACGGCACTTCAACATGAAATTTCAAGAAAATTCAACGTCAACGCATGAGTATATTTTTCTCTTTTCTGGAACTTTATATTTCTTGCGTGCTAATAGAAAGTATTAGAAGCAAAACTTACAGGTTAAAGCAATGAAATGGTATAGACGTACTACGAGTGTTCGCATATTTATGCTTAGAACGATCCTAAAGCATTATGTACTTTGACTACGACAATTTACATTACATTTGTTTCTTTCTTGCTGAGCATTTCTAATGTACAATCACTGACTGACAACTTGGTAAAATTTTTGGTAATAAATTGTCCTTTATGATGTATCACCATCACATTGGGTGGAAAATAAATATATATAGTCATTCGAGTGTTGGGAAAAAATGAACGTAACTCGATAAATAAGTACTGTTATATATAATTTGTTACGTAAAAATAATTTTCAAATGATCAGAAATCGTATGGTCATTACAGTTTTCAAATCACAGTATGTGATAGGAACGACGGTATCTAATCACTGTGAGCAAAGCACGATTGCGTGGAAGGGTTACTTTTGAAAGTAACGTTAGAAGTAATATGGCGAAAATACATACGTAGCGAAACATAGTTTATAAGAAACCTTTTCTAAGGCCTGTAATACACGTGTCAACATTTCGGAACCTATTACAGGCAGCCATACTAACACATTGTCCCGACCATGGCCGTGCGGTCTGAGGCGCAAGCTTTGGTCTCCGGCTACGGGAAGCGCGCAGGTTTGATTCTCCTGGGGGAACTTTTCTCCTGAGATTTCAGCCTGTGTATGGGACCGGTGGCTACTCACCGTCGTGAGGAAATTGAAGAGCTATGAATGAGTAGCATAACCCGATCATGAAAACCTACAGCAAATAATGGGGCTTCGTCGTGCTGACCACACATCATCCCCTAACTGGTTGGATGATCTTCTTCCTCGGCAGCCGGTTATTATTATTATTATTACTATTATTGTTATACTAACGCATTGTTTCAAATGATTATAGTTCCCATAACTGACACATATCTACGTGGTGAACCTTTGGAATGAAGACTATTCAAACAAGTCTACTTTTGAGTTATTTTGCTATTGTTGAGAATATCAGGGATGCGACAAACAAGAAAGCGACATCACAAGTAATAGATTAAATATTTCATATGAAGCGAGTGAAATTGTAATTGTATCATCAGCGTATGTTGTATAATGTGTGCTATTTAAGTCTAAAACTATATTAATATGTATTAACTCCACATGCTGCATATTGAACTTCACTAGTTGGTACCTATGAAGGTTCGGATACTTCAAATACTTTTGTAGCAAATAGTCAATCAAATTGATCAAATAGTCAATCAAGGAAGAAGGAAAACTTTTGAAATTTTGGAAATAAATTGTGCAAAATCATGATTTTTTTTTAAAAAAAATAGTCTACGCAATATTAGCCATTCTACGTAGAAGCGTTTTCAATTAATTATTCTTCCTTTCGTGTTTAACATTATTGCTTCTTCCATAATCCATTTTAAAATGAAAGCGACCATAGTGAAATTGCAGGGAATTAGAAAGAATGTTAATTTGTATTTACGTATGTTATTTAGCGTCTCTTTTCTATCATTTTTGGCAAATGACGACGCTGAGACTGGGCGATGAAATTGATCAAGTGACACTCACAATGAACGCCCGAGCCCAGGGCGGGATTCGAACAACAGGATCCCTGGCGTCGTAGCGCGCTGTGCTACCCACTCCGCCACGGAAGTCAACACGCTCGCAAGGAACACCCATGCCTCGGACGAGACTCGAACCCGGAAACTTTGCTGGCGAAATCGTAAATCTGCCACGAAACGAGCTTGGCCAACGAGTCAGTGCCATGAATTTTAATAGTAACATTAAAATGTAGCAAAGTTATATTATTCTTCACTTTGGAAGCAATAATTGGTTCACCTCTTATTTACAATTAAAATTCTTTTTACGTACATATCTTGCAAGCATATTTTCTTCAAGCTAGGGTCGTGTTTAACTTACGAGGTACAAATACAAAAAAATACGTAGAAGCATCATATTCGAAGTACAAATAATTTATGAAATTATGGCTAGCTTTATCTAAAAGTACTATTTTTTTTATATTACATATTTAGTTACACTAAATTTCTTCATTGAGTTTTCTACATTTTGATATTCAAATTCGGTACATTAACATTTAGTTTTACTAGACAGTGCAGTATAATAACTGAGCACCTTTGAGCTGTATTTATTACATAACACCGATATGCTCCATGGCTACTAATCAGTGCATTCTGATAACCCCGGTTCATCAATTCTAGAGCTTTTAGCGGTAAAAGTTATGATCTCCTCGGTATTTTACCCACAAAATATATTTCTACCACTATTTGTTATGAACAGGTCGCTAAAATGCCAATTATTGCCAATTTTTACTCTCATTGAAGGTGACCATACTATTTTGACCCAAAAACAGGACATCCCAAGGAGGTCAGTTTACCTCCCCTTTTCCTAAAAACACATCGCGCTACAACGCCAGGGGTCCAGGGTCCAGTGCCCATTCATCAATTTCATCATATCATCACTCATCCCCATCTTTGCAAATTAGCCAAAAGTGGCACAAAAGGCGAAGTAAAATAAAGCAAATCAATCAATCAATGAATCTTTCTAAAAAATCGGTTAAGCTTAATTATGAAATTGTTAAAATTATGATTTTAACGTATTGTTATTTATCCAAGTATGGATCACATAAATGATATATCATAAACAATAAATGGAATACGGTCTGTCGTTGGTATGACTTACATAGTGTTCCTGGTCTCTTCAGACCAACCTTTCATGTTAGTCCTACACTGAAGTTGAGGAGTACCAGAACAGCTTTATTCTTCGTCAAAGGATAAGAAAAACCTCTAATATCGTGCTAAGGACGCAGGAATTTAAATTCTTGTCCGTATTGAAACTACATGTACGCTTCTTGGTCATGCTTATTCACTGCTCTACAAATAAACGGAACACACACTAAACAACACACGACGTGAGCTAACTTAAATAGTAAACTGCTATCTGCTCGAATCTTCTCGATGATAATGGAACATTTTAATTGTGAAGTGCTTGAAACGCAGTACAATTTCTATCAACACTTCTTTAGCATGTCTCTCAAATTTAGACTTAAATTTCAAGCTAACTCCTAGATAAATAAAACGGGGCAAATAGTGCTTTTCAAATAATATCGCTGGGACAACCGGGACACCCCTGTTAAACGGGACTGTCCTGGTCAAAATGGGACGTTTTACATCATTGTATAGTGTCATTGTATTATTTCCGAGCAGTCAGCATGTATCGAATGGTTATATGGTGGTCAAGAACGGACAAATGAACGGATTAATAAGACAATTTTCTATAATTGAATAATGTTATAATACATGGTGTCATTTTAATGGCGCCCACGGATCACGGAAACGTGTAGAAGACATCAAAACAAACAACTTTTCTCAGTAACATTTTTCTCGTTGGTGCATCATTTCGGCGCTACAGTCGTTCAAAAAAAAGCCCGTTTTGCCGCCTGAATGCTGGCAACCTAACACAACATTTGAAAGCATTTGTGACGTCATATACCGTCGTGAAGTGATGCGTTACAGGGTTGCCAGGAACACACATATTATGTGAAAAATGACATAGTTACAATCAGCCACACTATGTACCGTAAAACAAAACGAGAAAACACGTTCTGTAACCTAACATGAAGTAAACAAACGATACGAAAAATGGTAGAAAGAAAATAGAATTCAACTGGAAGTGATCACTGTATCGAATTTTATCTCAGCTTACATGCCAAATATTTGCAAATCTAATTACCAAGTTGGTATATCCACTTCGTTCTTCTGATAATAGTTGTCTGTGACACACTGAACAGATGACAAAATAGAAATGAAAGAACTCAAAATTCCAAAGATAATCAACACATAATATAATGTATATTCAGGGCATTGTGAGGCAAGTAGCAAAAATGGTTGAAAATGCAGGGATATAAGTAGTAGTAGTAACACAAACTCTCCGACAACTGTGTTTATCTATGCACCGGATACACATGTAATAGTTTGCAACTGTGAACAGGGCAGTATATACGTTACTGATTCGTCATTACGTTGTTACTGTGGTTGTACGTGTTTTTAGCCATAAATGTAACAACGTCAACCTCGAATACTTCCGTTATCAGCACAAAAGTACCACAAGGCATCTGGACACAAACCTGTAGATATCAAATTTGCAAATATTTGACTGGGCGTAAACAGCCACATGTAAGCTGCAAGTCCAATAAAATTTATTGTTGTTGATATTTGACATGTAGGCTGAGACAAAATCCGATTTTGACACCTCATTTTGAATACGGTTTTTACCATTTCTCATATCGTTTGTTCACTTCGCCCTTCCCCTGAGATGACTGCTGATCTTCTGGCTGGTAGGCTATGATATTCGGTCTTCTGGATGCGTTTCTCGCTTTGTTTTACATCTAAGTTTTTAGTTTGTCATTTTTCACAAAATTTGTGTGTTCCTTGCAATCCTGCCGTGTGCTGTTTCGCCGCAGGAAATGACGTCACAGATACGATCAAATGTATTGTTGGGTTGCCAGCATCCAGGCGGCAAAACGGTCTTTTTTGAACGGCTGTAGCGTCGAATCGACGCCTCGACGAGAAAAATGTTACTGAGAAAAGTTGTTTGTTCTGATGTCCTCTATACGAATCTGTGGTCCATGGGCGCCATTAAAATGACACCCTGTGTATACATATATTAGGACGAAATTATATGTTTGTATATTTTCTGAGATATCAATGGTTCGGCATTGAGTGTTGATTTCCAATTGTTTGACTATCATAGACAGACAAAGACTCAGATCCAGGTCAATAATATAACGTTAGGTATAGGTAGATTTATCTGTCTACGAAATTTTATGTTTCAAACTTTAGCAGTTCGAGAATTGATATTTATCAATTGAACTGGTCACACGAACAACGTTGTAAGTAATGTTTTTTTTTTCTTTCTTTCGAAAATGGTGTAAAGACTGAAAATCATTGTATTATGCATGGTGAATGCAATATTGATACGACAGAACTTTGAAAAAACAACGTTGTAACAGAACGCAACGTGGTTGACGCTGACCGTAGTGCAATATCGTTGGCGCTCTCTTCGAAAAAAAGCACAATAAAAGCAAAAGTCGTTAAGTGAAGGTAAGTGAATGGAAGGATAACAAAAGGAAATCCTTCATAAACCTTTATATATCCAAGAGAAAGAAGTTCATGGGAAATTACCCTCGAAAGTGCTAATTAGTAATTAGCCTCGTTATTCTGTGTCTTGGACATCTCACATGTAAGGCGAGGATCCCGATATATATTTGTAAATGTTATGAAATAAACAAACGCACAAAACGAGCCCATGCCTGCCAAGAAAGTTAAGAGACGGCACCTGATTGGTATGTGCCGGTACATTCCGCGTCGATGCTGCAGTAGATAGATTGCGAAACATCTACGTTGTTATAATATCGTTTCTATTTCTTCATTTGTTTCACTAGCGACAGCATATGGATTAGATAAATCTCTCAAAACATCATACAAATTCCCTCCATAGAATGCAATTGAAAATTACTGATTGGTTTTTTCCTTCAGAATGCTATTAGCGACACAAATCTGTTCGAATCTCTCGAAATAAGAATCAATATTTCCTCTTCCCGCATCAAATGGTTCCAGAATCTGTTCTTGAATTCCGTACATGGTCTCCAAATTGCTGCATTACCAACCACGGTAATATAATAAGGTATGGGGGTTCGATGGAATATAAAATAGCAATTTAATTCATAGCTCAAAATATTACAACATGACCAACTCCAAGCTTGACAACCAAACAACAAAACAATTGAATATCTACATACAAATATATTATTACATCGTAGATCTTTCACAATCTATCTACTGCAGATGCAGAGTGAATAAGTTTAGTATTGTTTAGAACGATTTCAGTTAGATTTAGTCAAATGTACCTCTGATATTCTCTGCAAAGTGTTCAGTGCTAGATGCTGGAGTACTTCCATTTTGCTTGTTTGTGTGTGTGTGTGTGTGTGTGTGTGTGTGTGTGTGTGTGTGTGTTTGTGTGCAGTATGCAAAGCTGAGAGTACTGTTGAGCGACAAGCTAAACATGACATGCTAAAGCTTTCCTTGTGCTTATTCACTATATTTTGCTTTCAACTTACTTTTTGCGTTTTCTGTAATCTCTCTCTATATAAAAATGGATGTATTTGGGTATGCATGTGTGTGTGTGTTTGTTCCGGAATAACTCTCGAACGCCTGGAGCGATTCCAACCAAACTTGGTACACGTATCACTTGCAAACTGGAATGTAATACTGTGGGGATAAGACACCCCTGGCACCCCTAGGGATGGGGCTGGAAAGTGGGTGACATGTAAAAATAATCGAAAACGACCGATATTAGTGTAGAATACATAGTTTTCGGCCTCGCTAAGATGAATAGTGAAACTCCCAATGCCGTTCAACTCCAAGACACCACTGGCACCCTTAGAGGTTGGGGTGGGAAGGGAGTGACATGCAAAAATATTCGAAAAAGACCGATATTAGCGTGGAATCCATAGTTTTCGGGGTCACTAAGATGAATAGTGACACTTGCAATGTCGTTCAACTCCAAGTTCATTTTACACTATAGTAAGAATTCATTATGTTTCTGCCCAATAGAAGATGGGATAAATGAATACTGGGGTAACGCCGGGCAATCAGATAGTTTGAAATAAAACAATTGAATATATATAACCTGTTTGCAAATAACAAATTTTCACTATCTTTTTTAAAATATACGACCCCAATGATAAGGACGATTATTTTTGCCAATGTACTATAGTGTCAATAACAGAGAATTAAAGGATTATCTTCAAAATGTATTAAATATGCATTCGACACATTATTTTCGTCTCCTGAAATTGGATTTTGTTGGTTACAACGTTGTTCGTGTGGTGGTTTCTATTGTTGACTAAAAGAGACAAGTGGATAGGCAGATCAAGAATATAGCTTTGGTATAAAGTAGATAAATTCTAAGGTCTTTCAAGTCGCCAAGTTTCGTATTTGTAGTTCCAATGGTTTCGGAGATATCGCAACGTTCAATGTGTCAATTGTTGGCTTTCAATTCTTTGACCCCAGAGACGGATTCAGTACCCTAATAACAGAAGCTGCTTGTTGCGCCTAACTGAACGCAACCCACATTACATTTATCTGTAGATTGGGTTGCATAAAATTAAGGTGCAAAGTGGGATGAATTTTAACTGGCAGTGGAATGCAAGAACCATACTAGATATATTGACTGAGTTGGTGTTTTAAGTCCACTTTATGCACAGTAAGGCTAATCGGTTCTTGACCTACAGTTTGACCCGTCGTTGGTCTACTTGCTAGCGCTGTGCTAAATTTATCTGCTTACATATCTGTTGTAAAATACGAAAGTTGGTTGAGACTTGTCTAGCTGTCTTTTGTTTTGTTACGGTGGGAAAATATAATAGGGTGGGGCATTCCCTTTTGTTATTAGGAGCTATATTGTATTGGTATTCTTGTGTTTAAGTAACTTTTTCATGATGCATAATACTCATATATTGCAATGGTTAATGGGCGATAGAAGCTATGAAAGTGTAGGTGAGAAGTAGTTAGATATTCTTTATTCAGAAGATTAGTGATGTTGAGAAGCCTGGCATAAATGGTCGTGACAGCAACAGCCGTCGAAGATGATCATCAAACTCAAATAAATCTTCAAGGGCTACAAGACACTGGACGTGACGAAACAGCAATGTAGTATATTCACATAATGAACAAAAATGTTATTGAGAACCAAAAAAGATCAACGAATTTCAAAAAATTAAGGTGTTAGTGTCGTGCTAACATGTCGACCATCGGCGTTCCTCCGACGTAGGTCGACCAACGCCGGGTTAAAGTGGATTCCGAACCAATATGTGCTTCCACCGGGTATCGAAACCGGGACACATTGATTACAAGGCAAAGACGCTACCATTACGCCATCGGGGAGGCCCTAATTAAATATACGGAAACTCGGAAGGAACAGATGTGCAAAAATATTAAATACAAATACAAATGAACCGATGAAATAATAACGAAATAAGAAACAAGAAAAATGTAGTGTGAGACTAAAACTGATCACAGGAATAAGAGAGAAAAACAACATTGAAAAACTACTAGGCGTTCATTTTCATCAATTTCATCATGTCATTACTTATCATCATCTTCGCGATTAGCCAAAAGAGAAATAAACCAAATTTCTCTCACCTATCCTCGTCTCTATTTCACTCCTTTCTTTCTATTTCTTGTTTTAGTTTCCTATCTCTATCTCCGTCTCTCGCGTCTATATATTTTTTTCTTTTTCTCTTTTATATCTCTACCCATACGCGCCGACATTGGGGGGGAGGGGGGCAAGGCACTTTCTGCTCCTCCAAAATTCGCGTAGAGGGACAGATGTTATATATATTTACACAAATAAAATATTGTTTATGCCAATCTTGCCCCCGTCCCCCTCCCAAATTTATCTTTAGTTGGCGCCTCTGACTCTACCTGTGTGTGTATATCTGGTCTTTAATTCTCTCCCTTTCCATTTCTTCTCTTTCCATAGTTTTTACATCTCTTCTCTTTTCTTTCTCCTTAAAACGTTCCTTTTTCTTGACATATTGTCAATATATCTTACAAAAGGACACCAATTTTCAATTTTGACCTCTCCTTAGAGAATATTCTCAAGTGGAACCACCTTCAAGATTGCTTGTAATCAGTGCACTACAATGCCGATGTGACCTCCCGTGGTGCTCGTGAAGCTACGTCAAACAATAAGAATGTCATATTCTGTTCACACGAATCAGGATATTAGCAGATGAAAAGCAAAATATCTGGAGAATTTTTTTTCCACCATACATTCTGACAAGTTTCAAAGTGTTTTATTTTGAGAGTACACGTCTTAACCCTAAATTCAGTGCTGTTCGCAATATGATGCACTTTTTTTGCCACTCTTTCTGATAAAACTCTTTCTTGACCTTTCTACAAGGCTGCTGTATTTCGTAAGTGAAAATCCTGGACACTAATGACCGGAAGCCTGTTTAATCTTACACTTCCTTTTCTGTGTTATCGCGAACTAAGCTCACAGTGTCGAAACTTTATTTGAAAACTGCGGACTGAACAGATAGGCAGCCGAACACTGACTGCTTACAGTAAGCAGCTTATTATGTCACGGAGGTGAATCTTTCTTAACTGAAATTCAGCACTGCAAAGAGAAGGAAATAAAGGTAGCACCATTACTAATTGTTGTCGGCAAGTGCACTGTCCGCCAGCATTGTAAAATCAATGATCTCTGTAGCACATTCTTGTAACTCTATAACTCTTATAAAATTATTATTTTAAAATTTTGTCCACGCATTTAAATAGAAATAATGTTCATGAAGATAGTATTAATCATTTCTGCTTTCCCACCAGATTACGTGTCATTAGTGCGTCCCGGACATCGGGACAAATGATGCCATTGAGGAACGTATAGCAACCTTGCCTTTCTATCCTACAAATCAAAATTCTACGGGAATTCATTCACTGTATCTGCCATTAGTACGTGGAACGACCTACCCAATGAACTCAGAAACTATTTCTATCTCTGCTTCCGGTCAAAAGTTTTTCAAAATTTAGTTGTTGGAAACAAGTTTTTAGTATTGGGTTGTAACAATTACATTGAAAGTGAATGGGATTGGGATTGTTACAACTCAGAACTGTCCGTGACTGTACGTACATATACGTATATGTTATGTGTGAGTTTGTGTATAATATTGTGTTTATGTATATTTTTCGCACTTGTATTTCATTTTAAATTATATATGGTGTTTAAGCGTGTGCTCACAATGTTAATCACGCATATTTTTATTTGCTATTTTAATATTTTTTTAAAAATATGTATACGTGTGTGTGTGTGTGTGTGTGTGTTTGTGTGATAACTAACTAACTAACTAACTAACTCTCTAGCCTTCTTAAACCCGAAGGTTCATGGCTGCAGCAACACAGGCCTTCCATCTGTCCCTATCTTGAGCAAGATCTATATACTCTTTTCCATCCCTACCGATTTCCTTTAGGTCCATCTCAACGTTGTCCCTCCATCTTCGTCTTGGCCTTCCTACAGGTCTCTTACCATCTGGTTTCCCAACAAGAATCCTGTAAACTCCTCTTTCCTCTCCCATTCGTGCCACATGGCCTGCCCACCTAAGTCTTCTTGATTTAATTATTCTAATAATATCTGGACATGAATACAAATTATGTAGTTCTAAATTATGTAACCTTCTCCACTCACCTGTCTCCTCATCCCTTTTAGGTCCAAATATTTTCCTAAGAATCTTATTTTCAAATACTCTCAATTTATGTTCCTCTTTTAATGTAAGGGACCAAGTTTCACACCCGTATAATACTACAGGCAAAATTACTGTTTTGTATATTTTAACTTTTAGTTTCTTAGATATTAAACGAGAAGACAAAAGTTTATGAAGAGAGAAGTAACATGCATTTCCTGAATTAAGCCTACTTTTTATTTCCTCTTTAATATAATTTTCATTTGTTAATATTACTCCTAAGTATTTGAATTTGGAAACTGGTTCAAACGAGTTGTTATCAATAATTAGATTTTGATTATTACCTAACACTTGGTTTCGGCCTGTAAGCATATATTTAGTTTTCTCTTTGTTAACTTCCAAACCTATCTCTTTAGCAGTTTTGAAAAATATTTTAGCATTATTCTTAATCGTATTTATATCATCCCCCAGTAAGTCTACATCATCTGCATATGCTAACAACTGAGTCACACCATTTAATTTTAGTCCTTCTTTAGTTTCTTTTACCTTCCTAACAGCATATTCTAAGGCAAAATTAAAGAGCAATGGAGATAATGCATCTCCTTGTTTTAACCCATCATGAATTATAAATTTGTCAGACATATTATTACCCACACGAATTTTACTTTCTGTTTCACTGGTGCATATTTTTATCATACTAACAAGCTTCTTAGGTATTCCAAACTCTACTAATATATTATATAATTTATCTCTTTTGACCGAATCATATGCTTTTTTGAAATCAATGAATAGCTGATGGACATTTTGATTATATTCCCACTTTTTTTCAAGTGTCTGTCTGATGTGAAAAATTTGATCTGTAGTTGATCTGTTACGTTTAAATCCACATTGATAATCACCTATAATTTCATTAGCATAAGGGGTTAGTCTTGTTAAAAGAATGTTAGACAATATTTTGTATGTTGTTGAGAGTAGAGAAATTCCACGGTAATTATTGCAGTTCATTTTATCACCTTTTTTAAACACAGGAACAATTATGGATTCTTTCCACTGTTGAGGGATTTCTTCTTTATTCCATATTAAACAAATTAATTTATGAATTTGACATATTAATGAATTTCCACCATATTTAATTAACTCAGCTGGTATTAAATCAATGCCAGGTGCTTTGTTATTCTTAAGCCTTTTAATAGCATCTTTAACTTCAGTCAAGTTAGGTTCTGGAACTAAAGGTTCTGCTGTGTGGACTTCATTTACTTCTGATTTATCTCCTACATGGACATTTAAAAGGTCACTAAAGTAGTTCTTCCATCTATTTAGAATATCGCTTGGGTCAGCTAGAAAATCACCGTCTTTATCTTTTATCAAGTTTACTTTAGGTTGCCACCCCTTTCTAAATTCATTTACACCTTTATATAAATCTCTGATATTTTTATTTTTGCTGTTTGTTTCAATTTCATTAATTTTGCTTTTCAAGTAATCTCTTTTTTTACTTCTAAACGTGTGGTTAACTTCTCGCTTTATTGTATTATAATTGCTTAGATTTGTATCATCAAAGTTATTTAACCACCTAAGTCTAGCCTGATTTCTTATTTCTATTAGATTATGACATTCATTATCAAACCATGGCTTACTTTTTCTTGGTTTATGGTATCCTATAGTTTCTTTAGCTGCTGATTCTATTGCATTACGTATGTGCTCCCAATTCTTATTTACGTCTGTTTCATTTATATTTTCATCATCATTTAAATCCTGCAAAACCTCAAATCTATTTGACAGTTTAATTTGGTAATCTTTCTTAATTCTTTCATCAGCAAACTTTCCTGTATCAAATTTTATAACTTTTAGATTTTGTTGCTTATGATTTATCACTGAGAGTCTTTCTCTTAATTTAGCAATTACTAAATAATGGTCACTGGCACAGTCAGCACCTCTATGTGTACGAACGTCAATTATACTAGTATGCCTTCTCTTATCAATGAGAATATGGTCTATCTGATTAAGAGTTTTACCATCTGGAGAACACCAGGTATATTTATGGATATCTTTATGTTTAAAAGTGGTACTTTTCACAATTAAATTCTTTGAGGTTGCAAAAGTAATCAATCTTATACCATTATCATTACTTAATTCATGAAGACTTTCTTTACCAATCGTGGGTTTAAATGTCTCTTCTTTGCCAATCTGTGCATTACAGTCACCTAACAGAATTTTCATATCATACTGAGAAAATTTATCAAAGACCTGTTCTAACTCTGTATAAAAATCATCTTTAGTATTATCACCTTTATCTTCCGTTGGTGCATGTATGTTTATTAAAATAATTTTACACCACCTACCCTGTAAAACTGCATATGATATCCTATCATTAATAAATTCTATTGTTTTAAGAGCCGAGATAATTCTATTATTTATGAAAAAGCCTGTTCCAAAATTATGATTTTCAGTACCACCATAGAAAAAAGTATAATTTTTAGTTTTACAATTCCCTTCTCCTGGCCACCTAACTTCCTGGACAGCTACTACATCTAATTTATACTTCACTATCTCATTAACTGTACACTGAAATGCCCCAGGCCGGTAAAGGCTCAGAACATTCCAGGTGCCTAATTTAATATCCTTATTCCTAACGTAGATCTTATCCTTAGTCCAGGGACCTCCCAAAGTAGTCCCCACCCGGAGATCCGAACGGGGGACTATTTTACCTCCGGAATATTTTACCTTGGGAACATCCATGGCCTTATATTTCTGTTTCTTGACATGTCTTTTTACAGTGCAGAGTTGTCAGCTCTACGCCTAACCCCCGATATGAATGGAGGAACTACTACACAAGACAAACACAAACATATTAGACAGCACAATTACTACACAAGACGAACACAAACACATTAGACAGCATAACTACTACACAAGACACACACAAACACATCACAACTACTACACAAGACACACACAAACACATCACAACTATAACACAATATAAACACACACACACCACAACTACTACACAATATAAAAAAAAAATACACACACACACACACACTCACACACTCACTCACTCACACACTCACTCACTCGCTCACTCACTCACTCACTCACTCACTCACTCTCTCTCTCTCTCTCTCTCTCTCTCTCTCTCTCTCTCTCTCACTCTCTCACTCTCTCACACTCTCTCTCTCTCTCTCTCTCTCATATGAACATAGTATAACTTAAAAACTTTCCTCGGTGGGTAAATGGAATGCAATGTGATATTTCACTACTTGCCTTTCATCGATGAGCCAAAGTGTTTTTTTCCATTATTATTATTATTAACCTTACACTATATGTAGGAACCAATTTACCATTGCAAGATAGCTGGCTCAGTGGGAGAGCACACTAAGTGGTCATGCTTTAATGTCACCATGAAAGTTCCCAGGTTCAAATCCTGGCACGACCATAGGTGTTCTGTGAGTGTCCTCCTTCATGAGTTATGTCATTTCAAAACCCAACCTCATTGAAACAATTAGCCAAAGAGGGCAAAGCCGCATTTAATAACAAAAAATACAAATACCATTCCAATTTTTTTTCTCTCTCTCTTTCACTCACTCACTCACACTCATGTGTATGTATTCTCCATATATCCATGTTTGTGTGATAACAATATTATATTTACGAATATTGCTAATCCACGTATATATTTTAACACTGTTACATTTTGTAATTTCTATTAAATGTGTAAAAATGATTGAGTAGAAGAAAATGTCTATGCCCGAACTCCGCCATTGTAAAGAAGGAAATAAATGGAAGAAAAATTGAAATTTCTCCTAGGGCATTTGATGTTGTCTAGTTGGTTGACATAGCTTCTTGGCGTCTTTTGTCTATTACAGATATCTGCACAATACATAAAATAAATTAAACTTTTCAGAATTTAGCTTATTGAGATGATTTTTGGAAACGTTAGATATGGCGAAAGGGAGAAGCCCAAGGATTATTATATTTTAATGTTTGAAAAATAATAAAAAAGTGGATACATTTTAACTGTCAATCACAATGACGATACTCTCACTTTTAGATATCTTATATCCTAAAGGTCCGTAGCGAGGTGTAGGCTGGGGGAGCTGAGCCCTAGGGCGCCATTTATAGCTTTTAAAAATAAGACAACAAAGTCCGAATATGCGACGGAGAAATTTACACTTGGCAGGGGTAAGGGGAGAAGAAAAACATACATTGTATGATTTATTTTAAACTTTCTTTCTTTTACTTGTAGTGTTATAATCTCTTAACGAACTGCTGAAATGTTCTGTTTCCCACAGTAGTAGTAACAATTCGTTTTAATGGTGTTTTTAAGATGTTCATGAAGCATTAAATAGTAACAAAAATATTCTTAAATATGCTAAACTTCTTAAAATTGGAAATGCGAACTATGAATTTTTAAAATAAAATCTATAATATTTTTAAAGAGTTTTTCTTAGTTTCCTCATATGAAAATGTGTGTACCCTGTCTCAGGTATCTCTGGACCAAGGCCGCGCATAGCCTTAGAGAAGGGGAAGTACACGTTGCTGGGAAGGCTGGTAACTGCATTCGCTTTCCTCAATCCTGTGGCCTTTCACGTGTTCATTGGTGGAGCCACCTTGCGTCAGTACTTGCGCAGAGACTTGCTTGGTTTCGGATACTCTAGAGATAGCCACGACAGGGTATAGGATGTAAATATCACAAGCCAAGACATAAGAAAAAATATCCAAGAATGCACATAAAATGTCTGTGCTTGGTAGTGCTGCGAGCCGAAAACCACGATCCTGCATAGGGCGCCAAAATATCTAGCTATCTGCTGCTTTATTCACCTCCTGGTTTTATATCAAAGATTTATGCACTTAGCATACATACTGAATTATACAAAATGTGAGGTTTTCCAAGCCTCGTCAACACAAGACGCTCTCTCAGCGTTACACTTTCAGTATTGTCGCATGGCAAAAATGAAAATTAACAAAATGGATAGAGATAATACTAGGTTGCAATCATTAGTATACGATAATAATAATAATAATAATAATAATAATAACAACAACAAAACCAAAATCGCGACATTTCAAAACTCACGCCATACGGAAATCATAGCAAAAAAGTGGATGTCTCCGCCAAATATCGAACGTATAGTAACCCTACCTTCAAGTCTGCTTATTTCCTATATACGTATGTTTGCAAATATTGTAAAGAAAATGCATTACCTACGAAAAAAAATTGAAAAGGACAAGGAATTTTTCGAGCGGATAGTGATGTGAAAATGTTTGAAAATTCATTAGTTTTGAAAATGGAAATGTCATGCTCTGTAACTTGAAGCAGCTACAGGATGGGTTGGCCAAAAGTCATGATCGGATATTGACTGCGTTGTATTGACTCCCATATCGCGTGTAGACTCGTTCTCTCAAGACAGTCTCGTCTTTCAGGTCGGAGAGTAATGGGGCTTTATTCTGATACAATTGACAAGTGTTGCTTCGAATATATGCACAAAATGATACATACATTAACATGTATGAACGTACTTGGTTTCGGGCGAACTTGGTAACTTAAATTTGCAAACAGGACAGTCGGCTACGCGGAATGAACAATGGAATCCAAAAGCGAATCTAGCTCAATGGCGGGAAAATGGAACAGAGTTATTGAATGCAGGATGTGTACATCGTTCGAATTGTCGGGTGAGCCGAACAGCTTTTTTCTTATCTCAGCTAACGTAAAAGAAATTACGTTCTATTCTACTTTACTCAATTATTATAATTTATTCGATGTAATAGCACAGTCCAGTTGATAGTGGACATGTGTATGAAACTACTATCCAGTAATAATTTTTATTTGCCGAGAACTATAATTTTACATATGTTATTTTAGGATGTGTATATAATCCATACAAGCACCAACGATTATTAATTGGAATTAGACTATGGTCTGCAAAGTATTTTGTGTAAACCGTTTCGGTCTACACCTGTCCCACTTACTCTACCTGGGATTGTTATAGGAGTTAGACTTAGTAAGTAACTCAGTCATTATTTTAGAGTAGCATTAATTATATTAATAATTATTTTGTTCTTCCATTGTTCACTAGCCTTGGTTTGAGGAAGGGCGCAAAATAATTTAAGGGTTTCATTTCTCTACTTGGTATTGTATTTTATAATCTGTTTAACTGTAATTTGATACCTGTGATGTTTGCAAATTGTATTTCTATTGCCTATTGCTATGTATTCTAGCACTACGTTTCGAAAAAGCACCTATTCTGTCGCCTTCACATGAACATTTTTTTGGTGGTAGTGTGGATCGGACCTACAACAGAGCAGTGATAATTTACCACAAATCCAGTGTGCTAAAGGACTACTCTACGATTAATGGGAACGAACTTACTTTTTAATTTGTATAATAACTATTTTCTTTTGCAACTGTTATCTCGAGATTCGATAGGAGACCTAGGCAAGTTTAAAAACAGAGACAATCCTGGAACGAGACAGCTTTCCCCATCCGCGAGACGAGACAGCACTGACTGCAGTCTCGTCCAATCAAAATGTCTATAACGATAAACCTCGTTAATAACATATAAACCGTAAGCCAATTTCACGCTGGATTTTTGCGCTGTAAAGCTTCGTTCAATTTTATTTTGCAATAATTCTTTGTCATTCTTGACCATCCTATAGATTAATAATTTTGGTGAGAGTATGATTTTTGTTTTAAATGCATAAAATTGCTAAATGAAACGTGTAAAAATTATCAACGTATCATGATTTGTTTGATTTTAGAACGGAAATCGTGGTTTACAACGCACACAACATAGCACTTGTGAGATACCCTATATACATGTAAATATTGATTATGCTTGTGATGTGAATTACTTACTCAATTTAAACAAATAACGTTATATATTGAAAATAATTTAAATTTCAATTGGACTTACAAAATGAATAGAATTCTTGAAGGAAATTTGTAAGGATGGACAAGAATGGGTTGATCTTGCTCAGGTTACGGACAGGTAGAAAATACATTATAGTTAGTGTATGTTGCTTAGACCATATACGTTCGGGTTTAGGAGTGCCAGATAGTTAGTTATGGTGAATAAAAATAATGGTTTTTAGATTTTTGTGATGCCACTGGCTGTTAGAATAGATTTTGTGGATAGGTCATTAATTTGTATTATTTATTAGTTTACTGTATTTATTGATTTTTATTATGAATTTTAGAATAAAAATCTAGAAGAGTTTAAATGTAATAATAGCAATACATAAATCTAGCTGAAGAAGTAATGAACCTGAAAATTAATCTGTGATGTACGTCTCCCTATGGACTTTGTGAAAAATGAAAATATATGCAGTAGTTTTGGCATTCGTTGCGTGCGGCGTAGCGAATCAAAAGCAATTTTTTAATGGATTCATAGAATCGAAACGAGGCCTCAACGAACAACATATTATGAAGAAAGTTGTTGGATTTGATGTCCTCTGCACGCTGCGAAAGCTTGATTGTGGTGTTGTACTGCGACAAAGAGATTAGTAGTAATAATAGTGTTATAAAAATCTGTGCGTATAGCTATATTAAATACTGTATTTTTTAATACCTTAAGTTGAGGTAACTTTGGCCAGAAAATGATTCAGCCTTGCATAATGCTTGGATCTAATTATAACTGAAACTGCAGTTAATCGCGGCACTAGTTAGAGATATAGTGATGTAACATTGGCCCAATCACAATTTCTAAATGTGAATGCTCTGCTGTCACAACAATGTAAATGTTTTCTTGCAAAGGCATTTGCATTTCTTTCTTGGCTTAAAATTATTATTTGTTGTAGAGTATCGTGCTGCGGTATCCGAAAACAATAACCGAGGAAACTATAGTACGCCGCAAATTACGCTTCACGAACAATGAAAAAACGATTTTATAATAGTTTTATTCGGCGGTGAAAAGTATCTCGCAAGGAATTTTAGCATAAAGAACAAATAGTGGATTGTATGACAAGACACGTCAAATTTTGTAGATGGCCCACAAGGAGGGGTTGCATTCCATGCAGATGAGAAGACGTTTTTATCAAAATAAAGACCCCACAATGATTTCAAAACGAAATCAGTTTTCTGTTCTGAGACTCACAATGCGATTTAATATGCAATTATAATTTGAATTCAGTTACTTAGTGTACCAACTGTTTAGCATGGAATGTTAATTGGATATTATCCACTGTCTAGTGCTTCTACCTTTTACCTATTCTACATTTCGAGATAGCACCTCTTCTCTCATCTTCAGGTGAACACGTTTCTTTTTGCCAGTAGTGTAAGTCGAACTTACGACAGATCTGTGATTGTACTACAAGTCCGGTGCGTCAAGCAACTACTCCACGACACCCACCGAAATTCTTTACTCAATTTTGCTTTACGTATGCTACTATTCGTAGTTTTGAGGAGAGGGGTGCCATGGTTGCTTGATTTCTACACAGGTCTGTCGTAGGTTTGATCTTCACCACCCCAAAACATTTCTTTTAGCTGAAGACGAGATAAGAGGTGCTCTCTCGGAAGTTAGTGTTAAAATAAGTATACGTAGTTAAAGCACTACACAATGGAGAATCTCCAATTAACATTCCATGCTAATGGAGAACCATTGTCACTAGCGTTCAGAGAATTACCAGATTTTTCACAACATATTTGCGAGAGTTCATACGTATTTTTTAACATCAGCCTACAAACATATTACATACGCATCTGTCGAATAAAGTACTAGAGCCTAAGTTACCCCCTGGCATGATAACTTTGCCCCAAATTTTAAATAATTCATTTGGGAAGTTCAGAACTACACGAACCTTAAATCACATACTTAAGTGTATTATTTTTAAAGAGGAATAGGAAAACGAATAATGATCTGATAATAATCACGTAGTTTCCTTCGAAGCAAGTAACGCACTTTTTGTCCAAAGTTACCCGAAGATACGGTGTACGGTTATAGAGAACTGTAGATCTAGTTTATACTAGTACTCCGATCAATGCACAATAGTGTTTATTAAAAGTGTGAGAGATTGATTGAAGCATATGTTTTATTTTACTTCGCTTCTCTGCCACTTTTGGCTAATCGCGAAGATGAGAATGAGGGTAATATGATGATGAAATTGATGAAGGGACACTCACAAACGAGACCAATGACCGAGATTTGAACCTGTGGAAAAGAGTGAGAGATTTTGATCTGAAATTGTGGATGTGTAAAACCTCCATCACATCTGCTGAAGCCGTCACTACAATTCTACAGTAGAGCAACTAAATTATAAAATAACTTATAGTTACGTTTTGAAGTATTGTTAATTCTCGGTTATTTGTTAAAAATGAAACTGTCTGAAGATTTACAAGAGACAATTTGAAAACACGAGTGTTATGCATTCACTAAAGCACCGAGAATCCGTCAATGTTATGCTTCATACATTAAAAGCTATTAATAAGCATCGATTTCTAAGTTTGTCTTATTTCGGACGGATTACGAATTGTACCTACGTTTGGAGACAACCAAGAGAGATCAAGTCATGATGGATTTCTGATAATGATGGTCTACCGGGACGAGACTTGGATTGTTTGGTCTCGGTTTGTATCTGTCTCGTTCTTATCTCGAAATATTTAACATAAAGATCATATACATTTCGCCACCTTACAGAATTAATGGACAGAACTTTTCTATATGAAGTGTTTCTTTTTGACGACTCGTATCCACGCTACAAGGCTTTGAAGAACGTAATTTTATCCTGAATATATGCAACGACGCAACACGTGCTCACAATTGCTACTACTGGATTGATTTGGTAATTATTTAAACAAAATATATGACTTACATGTAAATAATCAGGTAAATGTCCTCTTGGTATGTCTTTGTTAGTCGCATAGTAATGTAACTGTAGTTTAGTTAACTTTTCAATTTCGGATTTTTGTCTTGATTTAGCGGAACTTTTTCTCGTTTTCTGGTTTGTCTCGATACGTTTCTTGTCTTGGACTTTTAAAACACTGTCTCGGTCTCAATATTATCCTTAATTTCTACCTTGTTCGAAGTTTCAAAACACATGATTGGAAATTTGAAAACTATTCCCTTCACACGCTAATAGCGTTTTCACTCCCCATGTTTTGAAGTAAAAACTGCATACTGTGTTTTGCTGTTTAGATTTGTTAGTTATCCACAAAGAAAAATCATTCGCTTAATGTTTTCGAAACTTGGTGTATTTCTGATTTCAATTTCCGGTTTTAATTTTATTACTGTCTCAAATTTCGTTAAGCATTTTTTCAATATTGTTTTACACTTTCCCGTGTAGGAAGAATATAGCTTAGAACTAAACTATATTCATATCCCAAGAAGGCGTAAATAATTAAGAAAGTGCACATAAATCAATTATATTTTCGCTTTCTAAACTATCCAAGTTGTACGTTCTCTATTATTGCTATTGAAACACAAATTCTCTCCTCTTCGTTTAGATTCCAAACGTGATATTTCAAAGACCTTCGAACCAATTTTTTAAAATTTGCGCGTGTTCGTAATAGTGTTCTTAGCGATGTCGTTAACGCTGTAAGATTGTTTTCAATTTATATCCTAAACCAACTTCATTTTGAACGCTGCTGTGGAGAACGAACTTATAAACAAAAGAGGACAGACTATAGGTCCTGCTAGTTTTGTTCAATGCTATACTATTCGAAAATAACACTTCTTTTTATTAACTCGTTCAAGATTTTGTTTGCCAATCGGAAAAGGAACCACCTGTATTTTGCCCCTTCCGAGTTCCCGCTCGGTTTTCCAACCCAGGTTTTACATTTCCGACCGGCCTCGTACGGCCAGTTACGAGCACGCGTGAATCGTTTGTTTTCCGACGGGAGTGCCTGTTCGTCATCCCCCTCTCCCTACAGGCATCGCTGCCTTTCAAAGATCTGCCACTTGGTACCACTTAAACGAAGCACATATCGATTCGCACAGGCTTTGCACATCGTCATCAATAATTTAGCGTTCTGCCGTAATGACTCATCTCTCAGTTGAAGTGGCAGAAAGAGCAGGGAGATTTGTGACGTTACCGGCAAACAATCGAAGATCTACGCCACGCAAGTGTGGCCCCGTCTCTGACGAAAACTTGCCCCGTCCGAGACCTACACGTATTATTGATGACCTTTCAAGGTGCGTAAAGGAGTTGCGAGGAAAGAAGTTTAAAAGTCTTACCTGTAGATGGCGCGCCCTCTGCTTGGCAGTTGTCAGTCAGAATTCAGTCCGTGGCGAGTCGGAAGTGGCAACGCTGCTGGCGGACGACTGAGAGACTATCGGAAAACACGCAGCGGTTGAAAAAGGAGCGTGCTGAGCGGTTTCGTAAAAAGGGAGGAATGATGGAACGAAACAAATGAACATAGGATGTGTGTTTCGGGCAGGAACGGGGGAGATGCGAAGGGGGTGTAAAAAAAGGCGGGAGTTTTGCGAGAAACTTTACGACCGCTGCTACAGTTGCCGGACTTGGCCGCTAGCGTCGCTCCGATCGCCCCCACTTGGCTGTCAGCTCTCGACGACGAGGCCTAAATGAGATAATAATCGGTTTCGGAGATGATCTAGGCAATCTGCGCAGATCACAGAGATTGAATTACGCGCCGAAGTTAAACGTTCGACGGAAGTTGGGGGAAAGCGGGCGTAGGGACGGAGGGGGAAGGGGGGCCGCGAGCCAATGGAACTCGACGTGAAGACACGTGAGGAAGAGGGGGGGAGTAAGTAGCGCACTGACATCTGTCCCTTTTTCCAAGCGGAATAGGACGAAGCGATGATTTGACTGCCAAAGCCGATTTCAATGACGAGGAGAGGAGGAAGAGACAAGGGGGGAAATATTGTAACGTCTCTATCTGGAAAGAACAAACAAGTGAATGTCGAAGGGTTTCGTCATCTATAAGTAAGCTTCAAAGTGGCTGATAATCCTAGAACTAAATCGGCCAAGATTACTGTCAAAGGAAAGAGCTTCGTATCCCTCCAGAAGACATTGATTTATATTAAGGCCACACTACTTTGCAATGTCAACGCTACGAAATATTTTGATCATAAATATCCTAACTTCCGGAAATATACAGTATGAAATATTTTTTCCATTCGATTCTTGAACAGCTGATAGATCGACTAAATTTGCCTCCCTGACAACTGACTGTTACAACCAGTTAAGAATGATCATAAACTAGTCTTTTTTTGTATGGCTTCTTACAGATTTCGATGTTCAAATGTATTGTTTTATGTGGAAATTGATTTAAAGGGTTACAGTTGAAAAACCTAGTCTCGTGCGTACAATTTGTGTAAATTAACCTGGATGAATACAGTTCCTGTATAAAAATATTAATCTGATATGTAAATTTGAATTAAGAGTTAGTTTAAATATGCTTCAGCCTCTATAAAGAAACTCGCAAAAATTATTAACAGCATTTGGAAAGGCAAGTCAATTGCATTGATGTGCTAAGGAAATCCAAAAAGCACTACAGCATTCACCAATAATTTCAGGACATCGTCATTTCATGCTAGGCAACCCAACTTCCGCAAAGCGTTGGTGTGTTGCATACAGAGTAGGCGTAATTTCAGGTTTCCACGTGGCGGAGGGGTTATCACAGCGCGCTACGATACTAGAGGTCCCGGGTTCGAATCTTGGTCTGGGCATGGGTGATCTTTGTGAGTGTCCCTTCGTCAATTTCATCATATCATCACTCATCCTCATCTTCGCGATTCGCCAAACGCGGTAGGAAAGCGAAGTAAAATAAACCAAACCAAATCGATCAGGATGCCAAGTGCACAATAGATGTGTTAAATGCAACGGAATACGAGGAAGCCGTTATACGTTTAAAGTACAAACAGTTTCATATTATATCGCAGAATAGAAAATACTTTGTGAACAGTAATGGAAGAAAAATTCACTCGACATAATGAGATGCAAACTTAATTAAATTAAATTTTGTATTGTATCTAGTTAAATGTTTAGCTCATGTAGATTTGCAATTTATAAGCTCTAAGCCAAACTGAAAACTACTATACAACCATTTAACCACATCTCGCTACAAGAGATTCTGTGTTCCTGTATTCTTCAGGTCGTTTCGACATTTCATTGTCATTGTTCATTCTGCTGGATTTGTAAAATTAGATATTACATAGCTGTGTTATATGGAGGAAATACACTATAAAATACTTAGTGATTCCCATTTTAAACCTAAGTTTTAAAAGTATGTTCAAAAAAATATATTTTAAAGAGAGTTTACATGTACCACTTATGGTTTTTTCGCGAGTTCTTTACTGCATTGATTTGAAAATTTTGATTTTATCAAAATTTCAAAGCTTCCCCTGAGTACGCCAATGGCCTGAGACACGTACGCCTTGTACAGTCTCTCTCAAAAGTTTTAGGACAACGACATTTTAAGCTAGGCAACCCAATTTACACAAGTCGTTGGTGGGATGCGTGTAGAGTTAGGCTCAATTTCAGGATTGCCACATGCACAATAGATATTTATGAAATACGCTAAAGAAACAAAAACAAGTATTATTGTATAAAATTATAAAAATATCACTATTACATCGCAAATGAGAAATACTTTCTGAAAGAAAGAAAATCGATTGTCTAGTACTTCTTTGCTGATGAGTCTACAAATAAAAGAGGAGAGAGGAAACGTAAGGGGACAAGAAAGAGGGGAAGGGAGAAAGGGGAAGAGAAGAACGAAAAGAAGAGGAGAAGAGTGAAGTGGAGTCGTAAATCGAACTTAAAAATTGTTGTTACAACGGAAGGAAAGGGCGTGGTGTAGTGGTTAAAGTTCTTGTTTGGTCTGCTAGTGGTCCCAGGCTCGATTCTCCTTACGAGTTGTTCCCTTTTTTCATTATCTTTTTTTATTAATGAAGAGCACGGTGACATTATTTGTAATAGCAGAGTAAAGTAGTTACATTGTTTTGCATCTGGAATTTTTATATATATAAAGAAACTGAATTGACACACGTTCAAAGGGATATTTTCATGTATAAGATTGTGAATTATGATACTCTAACGATAATTGTGTACTGCTTCGAAGACATTGACAAATATTAATGAAATAACTATTTATATTTGTGGCAATTACTAGTTTTACCCATATTCCCACTCGAGTTCAATGCAAAGATACCTCCACAAATATCGACTGAAAAGTTTTCATCATGTGCGCCGGTTCGTACTACCTTCGTTTTCTTTGTTACAAACAAATATTCTTTGCATATGGCATGTAGGAGGAGAGCTTGATCTACATTTCACATTGGCCAGCTGTTTCTACCTGCTTTCAGGAGCAAAAGCTTGTAGGGTAGTGGTTACCATTAAGGATTTACAATCTGATGGTCGTGGGTTCAAACTCCTCCAGTGGCAGAAAATTTTCGTAAGTTTTAAACATATCCCATTGTGTTCATTGTAAAAGCCGTGTGATACGAAATGATTCAATTTGTAATTAACGATGGAACGTGCAAGTCTTACACGTGTTAACATTCCCGTTCCCTGCGACAAAATATAACAATTATTGTTATCTGGCAAAGATTGTTTATTTATTGAGATATGCTGGTTGATATTCTCAGAACAAAAGCACAAATTACCAGACCGTCAGTTATTAAATTTTTACGAATTTTCCTCGCGTTAAAGCAATTTTCAAAATAAAATTTCAATAAGATATATAAAGACGAAAGTGAATAAGAATCTGGTGGAGCGAGAAGGGAAATTTACCCTGCCATAGAAAGTGTAATTCACTAGCCAGGTAATCCACATAATTTACATTAATTATGATGATTCCTTCATTTTTCAATTTCAGTAAGACTCACGCAAAGAATTACTAGGACCTGATTTCACTGGATTATGAAAGATATTTTATATTAGAATATCGATATTCTAAAGCTGGATATTGTCGCATCAAAAATACTTTCCCCGTTTCTATGATGCCTCGATCACGATTCAAGGTGCTATTAATGTTCCTGGAAATCCGTTGGCCATATGCGTGCGCACGGGGAGGGGAGGCGGGGTTCCTAGGGTGCCTGGGCACCCTAAATGTTTCCTCAAAAAATAATAAATAGAAACTACCATTAATATAATGAATATAATATCCGTGCTAAAAAATGTAAGGTATTTAATTTGAGATTCCTCCCTCTCTCTCTCCCCAAAACAACGTGATATTGTAATCACTTTATAAATCGCACAGAGCTCCTCCACAAATCCTCCGGTACTTTTCCCTGAGCACAGCCTCGATCACTAACGCAACATTCTTCAACTCACAAGGCGTATTTGTTTACTTATATTTATGTATAAAGAGTGCAGTAGCAATCGAAACCACATCCACAAGAAAAAGAAATGCAAACCGATTTTTGGAGGAGCTCTGTTCAATTTATAAACTGATAATAATAATGTTTTAATAATTGCAAATCGTAATTATGAGTAGTCATTTTTGTCGAGTAAGGTGGACAAAAATTTATTTTGACTATTTGTATTACAATGAACCACTGACGACCCAAGGGGATAGTAATACAATCTGAAAATTGATTTTATATAGGGAGTCTATATATTACCCATTGTGAGTGGTTGAGTTGGTGTTTTAAGTCCACTTTATGCACAGTAAGGCTAATCGGGACTGGACCTACAATTTAAAGTGGGATCCGAACCACTATGTGCCCCCTTTGTGAGTGGTGTTACAACATAATCGTTAATAGGCCTGTGTTTGCTAATACGGATTTTTGTAACATTTCAGATAGTGTAAATCGCTGAAGGACAGTCTTCAATGTGTTTAAATAAAAGTTTACAAAAATGTTAAATATAGCCCTGAACGTTTGTAATACTAAATCACCATTGCGGATATATTGTAACTAATTTATAAGTACAGTATATCTGTTTTGAGTGGAATACACTCTGAGTTAAAAAAGTAACTATTCTTTTATTTTAATGGTTTTACTGCAAAATATTTGCTCATTTATGTAAGGGCATCTCACATGATGTTGTGTAACGTAAATTTGGAAATCACGTAATTATCATTCTAAGTGGACGAAAGTGGTGGTCATTGAAGGGCTACAACTGACGAATTATGAAATAGGACTTCAGGGAGACATTGAAAGATAAAAAGAGAGGAAGATGGAAAGGGAAAAGAGAAGGAATAAATAGAGAGAGAGAGAGAGAGAGAGAGAGAGAGAGAGAGAGAGAGAGAAGGGGAGAGTTTGTGTGTATTTAGGTGAGATACATGAAAATAGATAGAGGACGGGAGATAGGTAAATAGAGATAAAAGAGAAATAAAATAGATAGAGAAGAGAACAAAGAAAGATTAGTTTAAGAAATAGGACAGACAGAGAGATAGGCTGAGAATGCATGAGAACGAGAGAATGGAAGTAGGAATGAAAGAGAGAGGAGAAGGAAGAAAGATTCGATGAAGAAATAGGAGAGAGATATTTAGAGTTGATTGATTGACTTGGTGTTTTAAGTCCACTTTATGCACAGTAAAGCTAACCGAGACTGGGCCTACAGTTTAAAGGGGGATCCAAACCACTATGTGCCTCCACCGGGTATCGAACCCGGAACCCCTTGATTACAAGGCGACGACGCTACCACTGCGCCATCGGGGAGGCCTAGATATTTACAACTGGGAAGGAATAACCTGGCAGTGGCGTCACTCCCTGCTAAGTCAGCGTTGCCAATTACTATGAAAGGAACCATGGCACGAGTAAGAGTACGAGCAGGAAGGATCGCGGTGCAAACTACCAATTTTCAATTTAATGTTAGCACTGCTAGATGTTTATTTTATGTTCGTTTATTTTAATTATTTCATATAATTCGGATTTCAGCAAACCTTCAGCTGTTCTTCGAACCACAGCATAAAATTGTTAGTGTTCATCTCCCCATGATAGTCTCCAGAAGTTGTTTTTGAAAGGAACACTAACTTCGCCCCCTCCACAAATCCACTTTCACCACCGGCATGCACAATAATAAACCTGGGCCCCTTTCCTGTTGGCACTTTTACCCCCCCCCCCCCCGAATCTTTGGAATTCAACCAAACATGTTCATGAAACTTTCATCCATGTAAATGAAAGACCGGCGGTTTGCTCTCTGCGCAGTTTATTAACTTCACGCACAAATGATCGCCGCCCGCAACGCAACGATGCTGTTTCGTTCAAGGAGTAGCTTCCTGCTGCTTACGCTATTCTTTTTAAATCTGAATCCTAATTTTCTTATGATCATACGCAACGACCCCTTAAAATTAATATTTTTTGCAGTTCCTTCATCAGTTTATGTACGGTGACAACAATGCCTTTCGTGTATAAATCATGGATTGTTCGGCGCACGACTGCTTCATCAAAAGAATCCAGATTTGTGACACGTTGCTGGGCGTTCGGTCGGTTTTTACCCGCCGTTGAAAAAGGTTTCCCGCTCGCACTTTTGTCTTTCTCCTTCAAAATTCTCCACACAGATCTTTCACTGACACCTGTCGCCACGTACGTTCTGTGAACAGCTGTGGTTTTGTTTTCATCGCAATCAAAGTACTTATACACATTGAAAACTATTTCTTTTGCATCGCTGTGCAAGGGCTTACCTTTCTTTACGCCTCTGCTCATTGTACAACGATGACAAAACCAGCAAAAAAAACTCCCTAACAAAGAAACAAGATAGCCTGCAATCCCTTGCTCGTAGCTGCGGTTTGTTAGACTAATGTAGCAGTGTGGGAGTTTGCTCTCCTGCATCACCCCTCTCGGAATGATTTCGATTGGTTTGCACGTCACCTTGTCGTCCGCTCTAGCGAATGAGCCTTCGCTTCTTGAAGGAGAGGTGAAGGTGGGAGATGACGTCACTGCCAAGTTATTCCTTCTGTGCTTTTTTTGTAGAGATGCTGAGAATGATAGAGAAAGGGAAAGAGAGAATGGAAGTAGGAATGAGAGAGAGAGAGAGAGAGAGAGAGAGAGAGAGGAGAAGGAAGAAATATTCGCTAAAGAAATAGGAGAGAGAGAGATGCTGAGAATGCAATAACAAGAGAAGAGAAAAAGAAGGAGAGAAGGGACAGAGAAAGAGTTATAACTAGGGAAAGGAACTTTAGGTAAATAAATGTTTTTTCTGCGATAAGATACAGACCCTCATTTTTGCCAAAATTCTGATCATAGCCTTATATGTCAACACAGCAAATTTTATTTTACATAAAAACACATATTTTCCAGTTTTCCGTATGTAAATACATATTTTGCGTATTTTCATTTTAAATACATAAAATCGCTCATTCACTTCATCTACCTCGAAATCTTCGAAGGAAAAATGTTTATACTCTGCACCTCTTTCATATCGAGAGTGCTAGGTTTGTTTTGTCTTTGAACACCCTCGCTGCCAGACTTCTGGCACCTCGCCTACGATCCTATTGGGAGAAAATAGCTGTAAGTAGCTGGGGCTGGCTACACGTAACGATAGCAAGGCTTTTTAATGAAGCAATGCAGCTATTGTGGCCGGAAGGCATAAAATTTGACAATGTTCTTCTCCTCGTGACAGATGCTGCAGCTTACATGAAAAAAGCTGCAGTAGGCCTTGCCCTTAGCTACCCCAAAATGGTGCACGTTAAATGTGTGGCTCATGCGTTGCATAGAATATGTGAAAAGATAAGAGCTCTTTATCCCAATGTCGATAAACTGGTTTCAAATGGGAAGAAAGTTTTTATGAAGTCGCCTAGAAGAATAGACATTTTTAAACAAAAATGTTCTGAGGTTCCCCTTCCCCCTACACCTGTAGTTACGCGATGGGGCACTTGGTTGAATGCAGATGTTATGCCCAGAACTTTGAAAAAATTGCATCTGTTGTAAATGATCTCGACAAAGAAGAATTCTGCAAGAACTGTTGATGGAGCCCTCCTTAAAAGTCGAATTGGCATACATCTCAACAAAACCTGTCCATTCTCTCTAATTCCATATGAAAGCTTGAATCGTCCGCGAACACTTTGGCAGCTTCCATTGGTAAAGTCCGTATAGTAGAAACGAAACTGCAAGAACTCACTGGATCTAAATGTCTAAATGTACAGAATTTTTTGGGAAAAACCAAGGTTTTCAAACTTTGTGCCAAATTGCATGTGTTTTGGAAAGTGAAGTAGAGGAAGACGAAGCTTTGGAAAACTTAAGCGTTAGTGACATTTCGTGATTCAAATATGCAAGAATTGTTTCTTGTGACGTGGAGCGATCTTTCTCGCAATATAAGATGCTTTGTAGAGATAATCGTCACAGATTTACAATGGAGAATTTGGAAAAAACTATGGTGATCCACTGTAACTCTTCCAAAAAATAGCTCGCTAAGAGGTAATCATTTAGAAACTGATTTCAGGTGTTTAAAATGCATGTTATAGTTTGTTTTTGTTAACAAATGTTTTTATTTTTGTCACATATTTTCCTGTTTTTATCACATATTTTCAACATTTATGACACATAAAAAATAAATATTTCTGAGTTTTTTAGCACATAAAGTTCCGTTCCCTAGTTATAACTTTGCATAGTAAGACATGGAACCTGTAAAAAGGAAGCAATAATCAACAAATGTCAAGCGTGAATTTCTGATACTCAGCAGTAACAGATAAAAACTGTAAAACAAACAACATACACAAGCGATGAATAGGAAGTGCAGGGGAAAAAAGAAAGCCTGCTATATTCAGCAAACATATCATTCAGTGAGTTATCTGGGAACACAGGTCTTCACCGTCGCTGCGAACTTGCAAATTGAGATGGTCTCATAAAAATTTCCATTCCTTTGAAGTGCCGTTTGCCACCATTGTGAGTTCATTCAATGTTCATTAGAAATAGGCTATTAAGCATACACAGAGACGATCAGAGGAAACAAATTGTTACTTGGGAAAAACAAACGAGTGTCGTCCAGATCTGACAAGGGGGAAGAGACAGGTGATGTAATGAAGGCAGCATAGCTGCCGGCCCGGCTCATGAATGTTTTTCACAGAGGGCGGGAAAAAAGCGTTTTGCACTTTCGCATTAAACACGGGCGCTCACGCACACATATGGCGATATCGTCACTCTACGTGTCGCCCCTCCTCCCCCCACGTTCGTTTACCATGCATACATCGTTGACAAAACAAACAGACGCGGAAGGATACGGTATTGGGGTGGGATGGGGGGACGGGCAGTGTTTGTAATTGGAAAAAATAACGGAATCGTTTTCACACGGACACAATTGTTGCAGTCTCGCGGATGCGAAGTATTGGAGCATTCGCCACACAAGACCAATTCCAGCGAAATGGCATTCTCTGCACAAACAACCCTATCAGATGAGGTTTTACGAAGAGTCTGGCACTGTATCAACTGTAGCACCTGCTTTCCATTGGACGTCGGAAAACTTATTTCTGGACGTTGATCAGTATTGTGAACTTCTACTCGTGTTCTTCATGCTTAATAGTACAATTTTATACTTGCTGTACTTCTTTCAGAGCCTAGAGATAAGATCATAAACCGTTTTAGGTGTCGTCTTGAGGAAAACAAGTTTGGAAGTCATCGAAAGCGTATACAAAAAACAATGGAGGGAGCAAGACTATTGAACTCTCTTTTACCTCATATATCGAAAGGTATCAATCTTCACTGCTGCCATCTGTGTCGAATGACGAAACTATTTCTAAATAATGCGCTCTGCGCTCTTATGTCTGTCTACTCTTTTCCATCTCCACAATAGCTGGAAGGAAGTTTGATTGTCAGTTTCATGAAAAAGTACAAAGTGAGAGTTGTCTGCATACTGAAGTTTTACTCACATGTCACATATGGCAACGGCTTTAATCCAAATGACAAAAGTGAGCGCATCGCCTACTTATACACTAGTTTGCTAAAATTTGCAATCCTAATACCTATTTCTTCTCCATTGTGAAAAAATGAGTTCCACCTTATTTTGGGAGAATATTTTCTTCAAAACACCGTAATGCAGCATTTCTAGTGTATCTCGGATTGCATTAGATTATTTAACGTCATTTTTCTGCCAATTTTGGCTAATCGCGACGATGGAGATGAGTGATGAAATTGATGTAGGGTCACTCACACTCATGCCCATGCCGGGATTCTACCCCTGGACTTCTATCGTAGCGCACTGCGCTAACCACTCCGCAACTGGAATAGGCTAGTGTATTTTAAAAAGAAAAACGAACTTTTGAGAGATGTCGTCTAAAGAAAACGAAGGATATAAGTAATAGAAAGCGCATACCAAAAGCAGTGGAGGAAATAAGACTATTCAACTCTCATTTACCCCATATATCAAAACGTAAAATTTTCAGTGCTGCCATCTGTGTCGAGGCGCAAAATTATTTCCAAGTAGAGCTCTCTATGCTTTTTTCAACTTGAATTTATGAACCGAAATTAAGAGGAGTGTTAAGCCATGATTAGTGCTACAAGATGGTAATGAAGTATTTAGAATGTGATCTATTTTCTTTACTGATGACTATCTAAAATAACACTAGTTTTCATTAAATTTAAAATAATCAACAAATGTGTAAAATGTGAAATTTAATGCTGTAATAAAATGAAAGTATACCATTAGAGTGTAAAAAAATGTGATCCAAAAATTTGCTCTCAAGCAATGAAGCTAAAAAGGCTTATGAAGATGAAAATTATATTTTCTACTTTTTGGTAAACCATACCTTCGTATGTATGTGAAACGTAGCCCCTCACACTAAGAAAGAAACATAAATTAAGAGTTTTTGAAAATAAAATCTTAAGAAAGATATTTGAATCTAGAAGATTTATTTATTTTATTTAGTTTTTCTGCCAATTTTGGCTAATCGCGAAGACTAGAAGAATGGTGATAAGATAAATAGACGAAGGGAGGATCACAAACAGACATGGACAGAATAGAACATGAGACGATTATACTGGCTGTGAGCCCAGTCGTCAGACCCTCGTTAGTCTGCAAAATCCAGTCCATTGGAAGTGAGATTGACATTTGGGTGCCTTAAGGAAGGATCATCTCTTACACCCCGAATCCAGAAGACATGAAAGAACAGCGAAGTGGAAAAGATTCCATTGTATTAACCTGCCTATTCTGTTTTCTTCTCCTGATTTTATTAGAATAATTAAATCAAGAAGACTTTGATGGTTGGGCATGGTGGAGGATGGGAAAGTTTAGATCGCTCTTGGTAAACGTAGTGGTAAGAGTAGGAAGGCCAATATCACTCGTTACCTGAAAAAAGTAATTGAGTTACAATCCCTGATTCAAAAGAAGTAACTCATTACATTACCGTTATTCGGAGAAAGGTTACTTCCAAACATGGGTATGCAAGGTGTGAACTCGACTATATTTACCATACATTGTCAACCTCTGCGAAGTGAAAAGTTAACCGTGGCAGTGTGAGATACAAATAATGCATTTGACACCGGTTATTACTTTCCGGGGCACATTAAAATGCTGACAATACGATAGGTTCCTATCTTGTATTATTTATACCAGCACGAAGGGAGGGTTCGCGCTGCTGGTGTAGGGCGGGGGGAAAGCAATCCAAATAATGAAACAAAAGAACATCGAGGGTGCAAAAAAATTTTTTTGACGCAGGAGATTCGTTCGATTGTAGCGACAGGGCTTGACGTGCCGCGATGCGTGTATCGCAATGAAATGGAACGTAAAGAGTAGTATTAATGCAATTCGACGTTCGGTGGAATTGATTTAACGGCGAGCTTCGTTAATGGATTCATCGCCGCGGTCCTTGATTTAATGCGACGTATCTCTCGATCGCTAGCGATTTTCCCACCTCTCGCTGTGAAATTTTTTTTCGACACGTTAGTTACGCTTCACCGGCGCGAGATGGCAGGAGATGCGCGGGTGGAGACTTCAGAGCCATCTCGAGGACGGATCTTACTGCATTTCGATAAGAGATTCGCCTTAATATGTGCTTTTATCACGGCCAGAACTTTTAACTTCACCGAAGGATACAGGTTCGAGTCTTCGCTTGGACATAGTGTTTTTATTGTGAGTGTCTTTTCAGTAACCTCCGATAACAAAAGATCGGAAAATTATAGGCGAAAACAATACTGAAATAATGAATTGCAATGTGTCTATCGCTATGTATATTAATTATCTGTGACTACTGTATTTATACAATATTTCTTTCCCACAGAATGTCACAGAAATCACTAAAGTCACATTACAGATTTTTTTATGATTTTCGCTGTGTTTTCACAGAATATGTACCAAGTGCAATGAAATGAACGTGAAGCGCTAAAAAAAACTCATGTAAACCACTGGACCAACATTTACATTAACCTATATTACGACTTAGTGTACATGACAATTTGTTTAGCTAGTAATTTTTTATCCACTTAGAAGCAAAATTCGGGCAACGATTAACGTTTTTCGGTATTATGATGTTTTGAAATAACTAGTTACTTGAAAAACAGTTACAAGTATCAGTTACTTTTTGAAAGAATTCTAAAGGTAAGCAATTGCAAGAGTTACTATTTTGCAACAGAAGTAACGTTCTCGAAAGTTAATTTGCGACACTTAAATTGTTAGCTTAGAATTTTGTAACGTGTGGGAAGAGATAAATTTGGCAACGTTGTTTCCAATAACTTGTCTTTTCTGGATGCTAAGGTGGAAGAAATGTCGTGGAATCGGCTAAAGCAAGAACGCCAAGCTTCGTTGAATGCTGAATTGAGAACATCCACTCTTTATTGCAATTTGTCATTTCTAATTGCACTTGAAAACTTCGGTATTTCAAGTGAATTGCTGCATTCATTTGTGCCGTAGTAACATAGTAAAATAAAATGAATGATCATTCAAGCAAAGCTGACTCCTTGTTCTAACTATAATTTGTTGTAATTTGTTGTATTACAATTGATTGTACAATATATTTGCAAGGAAATAAAACTGTATATATACTGTTGTATAAACTGTATAACAACCATATACACCAGTATTGTAAGAAGTAGTCTTGAATATACTTCCATTATATGGTCACCAATGTACAAATCGCATGAAAATACCGTGGAGAGAACACAGAAGAAATTTTTCAGGTATTTATATTATATAAAATATAATAAGCCAGTACAACATAATGTGCCATATCAAAATTTGCTGCATGAATTTAATTTTAAGAGCCTTTGTAATAGGAGGAATATTCTGTATCACTTATATTTACATAAAACTGTGAACGGTATATTAGATAATAGTTATTTCCTCAGTCAACTACAATTCAATACGAGAAAAAGTAATTTACGTTGGTGAAACTTACTGATTCCCAAAATTCCAAAATCTCAGAAATACAAAAGCAGGCCATTAAGTGTAATGTGTGATTTGTATAATACGCTTTCAATTAATAACCAGCCCTTAGATTTATAATTGCCATTCAAACTATATAAAAATGATTGAATCATAATTATGACAATAAGTACACTGTAATCATTTTGTTATCACTATTTTCCACATTATTTTCCATTATATTCTTCAATTATATATCTATAAATATTTAATATCTGTAATTATTGCACAAGTCTTTGTTCTTGTATGGTGAAAGACAAGAGAAAGGACCACATTGTTTAATTTCAATATTGATTACGTAATTGATTACTTGTATTATCGGTTGATGTATGTTTATATATTTGCTAATTGTATTGTTTTCTTTCTTTTTTGTTGTTCTTTGCGGGTAAATAATCCTGCCATCTGTAATTGGATGTTTACCTCTGTTGAGGGCAGTAAACGCAGAGGTAGACGATGTACTGTAACGTAATGCAAAGTTCATAAGTATGCTATAATGTAAATAACTAGATACATATGTTATAATAAATAAATGATTGATTGATTGAATTGGTGTTTTAAGTCCACTTTGTGCACATTAAGGCTAATCGGGACTGGACCTACAGTTTAAAGTAGGATCCGAACCACTATGAGCCTCCACTGGGTATCGAACCCGGGACCCCTTCATTACAAGGCGACTGCACCATCGGTGGGCCCTTTTCAAACATCGTGTCCAGGATAATAATCAACTTTAAAAATCGCTTCCACTTGCAACATGGGGAGAAATTCGTACTCTCTTGAAAAGTCGTGTATCTTTTTAGTATAGCAGCGCCCATTCCGACAATATTGAAATAGATGCACGTCTGATACAAAACTGTTACTATTTCATTAAGAAGGGAAACTACGATTTGTAAAAGCCATTGCAAGTAGTGCAAAACACAACGAAACGAGCGATTATATACAATACAAACGTATCATTCATCTACCTAACTCCCCTTTCCCGTGGAGACTCATCTATGTTTGACAGAAAAGCTTCAGTATATGTTAAACTAAGAAGAAGAATAATGCATTAGTTCAACGGAAATTAATTACACATGTCGTTTCGTCATAAGCCGTACTTTTAAGATCAAATATATAGTATATGGAGACATCACTATATTGATGAAACGAAATTAGGATCTTACACATCTTTTGAAACAAAGCATTGCCGTTCCGCAGAATACAATGCTAATGAATAAGCACACTGAAATATAAGAAGTATTACAGTAATGCCTCATACCGCGTTGGGGTGATATTACCTGGAAATTAAATATTGAAAGAACCCTTATTGTGATTAGGGAAACGGGAACTAATTACAATCTCTGTTTTTCCGTACAAAATGCAAAGTTGGAGACAATTTTTCTTTCTCTTTTGAGTCGGAAATTGTCATTAGTTTCTCACCGTTGGCTAATTATATGCAGGGAGATTAAAATTTTCATTTTAATCGCCTCAAGTTTCCGTAATTGTTTCTGAACAAGTTATCTGTTGGAGAGGGAGGAGGTAAAGATATGACGAATAATAATGGAATAAGTTGTTTTCTTTCTCTTTCGTTGCTATGTAGGGGAGAGCTAGGGAAAGTTGGCTCGAGTTTTTCTTCGACATTAAATCTACCTTCTCGCTAATTATTAGCGGCAATTTGGAAAGCTGAAATACTCATTAGTTCACAACCGGGAACGTTTTCTTCGTTGCCAAAAGCGTTGTGTTAATTATTGCAATAATGGTTAACTATGACGCAACACTATCTCGTTATTAATTTTAAGAATATTCTGATTGGTTGCTGTTTATCACAATTCGCTCATTTCGTCAGACATTTTCTGTCCAACATAATACTAGTATTCCAAACATCGGAATACGTAATTGGGGGGGGGGGGAAGGGGGTTGGTTGACACTCTACTCTCTTCCGCCCTCTCCGTGTGTGTGCATATGTGTGTAGCGAAACAGATATAATGTGTAGATATGAGAGGTTGTGTGTATTAATGCACGTACATTTAAAGATATGAATATAAGATATCCTCACACATTGATAGTTATTGTGTGTAACAAGAGACAAAAGTGGGTTTAAAATAATTATTCTAAACTAGTATCAAGCAAGTGCAACAAAATAACGTACTTGAAAGATACATTTTATGAAAGAATATTCGATTTACTTTCTCATTTATTGAAATAATATTGTCTATTTTCTCTGGTATTCTATCCTATTACACCACTATAAGACTACACAATGTAGTCCTATTATACGAATATCGTATATTAAGCGAATAGATATATTTAGAGATAGTAAATTTACAATAATTTATTATTATTTTTATTATTTAAATGTATATTCCATGCATTTAAAATACAAATATTAACTGTCCTCCATCAGGGAAAGTCGGCGATTATGATACCAAGACAATCAATTTTGTGGTGCTGTGTATTTTTCCTAAGGAGGGATTTCGTCAATTTGTTTGCTTCATTGATATTAAGCAAAATAATAACGCTCCAACACGGTGTGAGGTTTTACTGTAAGACTTGAATTTCATTGTACTTATTTATTAGCCTTGTTTTCCGTAACGTGTTCCATAATATAGAAACATTACACTCGGAAACACGAAATGAGGCTTTCAGAATTCGCCGCGTTGCCACATCGCAGATATCTCCACTGGTTGCAAGTGAATTTGTTCGAAGATTTACGACACTCCATGTTCTCTTTCAACAGAGGATAGCTCTACCTTTACCTTTGTTGGAACATCGTGGTTAACGACGACCTATTTTTCTTAGTAGAGAGAGTTGACACTTGGATTGGACTGCACTGTATACCGACGTTGCCACATTGTGTGCTAGAACCAGTGATTCTTGGCCGTCGTTCGCTTTTGGCTCTCGGAGAGGGTTGGTGTTTGCATTTGACAGCAATGCATAGTGAACGTTGCCAGATTGTGTGCGAGAACCAACGATCTTTACGCTCTTTCTTGCTTTCTCTTTCCAATATGTGGCAACAGTGCATTTTTACCCAGCCAGCTTATTTTTTGGTCAGTGTTGTATCATTTAAAACATATTTTGGCCGACGTAGATCGCTGTGATCTCATAGATGGAAGAACTTAGTTCTGAGTTACCATATGCTAGAAACACAGGGAATTGGGGATATTACACTGCTCTACAAATTTTCACTTTTCTTCTGTTACAGAGAGGAAAGTAGCGGCTTCTTACTTAAATTTACCTCCTGAACACAAATATGCACTTCATTTTCTAAGATTGGCTCTAAATTTGAAGTTACGGCATAATTCATGTTACCCATAAGCAATGCATTGGCTCTTATTTTCAAGATAAGCGTAATTCATGTTACATAACAGTTAATCATAATCAATGTGAGCATAACTTGATAAATATATTAAGAGCGCCCGCAGAAGGAGGCCAGGGGGCACTTTGCTCCCCACCCCGAGATATCTGGGAAGAATTAATACAATTCAAATTTTGAAATTATACCGTGAAAACATAGATGAGAAGTGCGGTGAAAGACATATTAAGCGCCCATGCAAATTAACTTAGTGCTGCTGACGCTTTATGATAATTCTCTAACTGGGGGAAAGCATTTTAAACACTGCCCCCATAAAAAATCCCACGGGCGACCTTGTAAAAAATGGTTACTGAATCCTCACATACAATGTTTTTCTGTTGTGTAGGAGAAAGTACCCTTTCTTTACTGAAATAGATCCCTTGAACAGTAAAAACCACTAACAGCAAAGTACTAAGAAAAAAGTAATTAAGTAATAGTATGAATGTTGAATTCCCACCCAGTCTTCTCGTAAGACGTCAGATGATTCTCCACTAGTTGTTCATAGTTCTCCTGTTCCACAGAAAACTATGACACACTTGTCGAAATGCATTACATGCAGTTCACTCACCATCACTGAAGAATTTCTTTCATGTTTTCATAACTTTTCTTAATGTCAAATACATGGACAACAGCAATTGAAGTTAGAACATAACAGTTGTGCAGCACAACTGCTTAGAGAAAAGAACTTGGAGGAATCAATAAAAAGTCTCTAGTCCTCGGTCTTATGTGATATATTCATCGGTGCAAAGAAGCCTTTGTCATGGCACACAGTCAGGTGCTGTTTTGTTTCGAAAAATGGAAGAAATTCTTTGTCTGTAGTAAGCAGTATCTTCACATCATCCACCAGGTGATTCTATTGTTGCAGCCGTAAGGCCAACATTTAGGCTTTATTTTTTGGGAAGTTCTAAGTCTCCGATTGTCATTTAATTCTGCCTGTGTTATCTTGTGGTTTACAGGATTCTTGTAATGTAAGAGAGCTATAGAGAGGCCAAGAAGACGAAGATGGAGGGATAACGTCGGGATGGACCTAAAGGAAATCGGTAAGAATGGAAAAGATTGGATTGATCTTGCCCATGATATGGAAGACTTGTGTTGCTGCAGCCATAAACCTTCGGGTTTAAGAAGGCTAGAGAGTTAGTCAGTTATCTTGTGGGGTTCACTAGCAGCCAAAGGTGGTGAAATACTTCCCTGAATACATGACATATTGGAATGGAGTGCTGTTCTTGGGATGCTACGCTGCCAAACAGCCACCAGTGCTGCCACGTGGGTGTAAGTACTGCTACGAAATCTAACAATACTCTGGACACACTGTACAACTGAATGCAAACTGGCCAATGTTGAGGGGATCTGAAACAGCAAAGGATGGTGTGATATACTGGAATGCGACGTGCTAGGCTGTCAACAGCGTTGCCATATATACTCGAGTTGAGCTGGGTCGCTTGAATGTGCCCCATTTCCCCCAAAACTCCAAAACGAGAGCCAATAGAACTTTTTTATTGTCATTTCCGTGTTCAGCATCCTCAGATCAGTAAAGAATGGGCACTCTCATTTCTGTAACAAAATGTGCGTAGAACAATGTTATTATTCTATTTTTCCTCAAAACTGTATTTGAGGGATGGAGGGCAGATACCTTATCTTGAACTCGAATTTATTATCTGATTTTCCTATCTATTTCTTTTAAGCTACATTTTCATTCCAGATCCTCAATGTGAGTATATCACAGTAACGAGCAGAGTTGCAAATAAGGAGAGAAGAGAAGTCTGTCATCATATTTATTACATCCCTAAATGTCATAAAAAAATTAAAATTTTGACGGAATCCTTAGTTAAGGGGCATCTGCACTCGCCCCCTGTACTCCCATTGGTATTGTCACTATCTATTTTCGAGTGATTACATGTTTTTTAAAAATATATTTCTGTATCGCACACACTTAAGGTACACTTGACTTCTATCTTCTCTCATTCAGGTAAAGGTACCAACGTCATACTTGGCATTGTCTCGAGTTAAAACAATATGTTTCATTTTCAACGGTAAATTCCGGTTCTAATGTCAAATATCGAAGTAAAATAAGCAAAATATATATAAAATAATAACACTTATTTAAACATTCTAAAACGAATGTATCGTTAAAAATGTAATTGAAAGTGAAATTTCCATTATAATTTAGTGAAGTCTCGCTCTCGTCTCGATTTGGTCTCGGAATTTGAAGAAAAAAAACGAGTTTCTATGGAGCAAAAAAGTGCACCAATTACAGCGTGTACATAACCGTAGAGATTTTGTTGAATTATATGCACAGATATGTCGCCTAAGTGTAATTCTCAATTGATACTTTGTTATTTATAAAACAATTGTTTTAATTTTCAGAAATATTTTCTATCTTAATGTACGTAATTGTTATCTATATTATAATAGTCAAACAGTGAAGAAATATTGCAAGAATTTTACACAGTATTTCATCTGGTTTTCAGACCCGCTATTATTCGTGCCGCACATGCTTACTATAACGAAACGAAACCTTTTGAGATGGATTTAAGTGCCTTTGTTCTTATTCTGAAATTTCCCAAGATTCCCCACTCTTGAAAAATCCACTATTTCGAAAGAAGAAAAAAACATGAGCTATGTTGGATTGAATGCATCGGTTTCATTATCATAACTCCTATCCTATTCAACATAGAGACTTGATGTTTTTTTTTCTTTTTTACTTTACAGCCAATATAAAAGATTATCTCAATTTTTTCTCTAGGTGTAGTCACATTCTCATAATTTCAGAATGAAATAAAAACTTATGATTACGATGAAACGGAACGAATGAAAAAATTCCAAACAAATGCTACTGCAAATTGTATAAGCTTTATAATGATATAAAATGAACATAGGCAATCAAATTCGCCGACTTCGGTAGCGGGAGGCAGGGCACTTTCTGCCCCCCCCCCCCCAATTCACACAAAGGGACAAATATTACATATATATTAACATGTGTAATGTATTCTTCATGCTAATCTTGCCCCCAAAATGTATTCCAATTTTCCGCCTGTCTAGGCAATTGTAACCTAAAGGGCATAAATTTGAGTGTTTAATGTGTATCGTACTAATGCTAGTACATTTTATAGTTTATATTTCAATTCCAGTATGAAATTTGACACACAGTATTTGTGTGATGTTTGGAATTAAAAATCAAAACTGACACCTCCTTGATGCGTTCAGCCAGCATTTCGGAACTTATCCTGAAAATTAACAAAGGTTTCCATTCCGGAAAAATCCGCCATTTTGACTTAGTTTTTACGGCATACCGAAGACGATTTTTTTTCAGAATTATTTGCCTGGAATTCTTCTATTGTTCAGTACAAGAAAGGCATAAAGGTGCTTCGATTCCCGGTGGAGGCACATAGTGGTTCGGTTCTCACTTTAAACTGTAGGTCCAGCCCCGATTAGCCTTACTGTGCATAAAGTGGACTTAAAACACCAACTCAATAACAAAAAGCATAAAGGTGCATGAAAATGCATTTATTTGAAGTGGCCCTTTTTTAACTATAATTATTTACAAACAATTTCAGAAAAACAATTTTGTTTACAAGCATTCAGAATGAACTTTTGAACATGATGAGATTCCATAAATATACTTCTGTGGCAAAATCCAACATGTTTATAAATCGTCGTATGAGAACTCCAAAAATGGGGTTTTCGGTTTTGTTTTACGCATCTCCTCTGAATATCTCTATTTGCAGTCATATCTAATCTTTAGCAGTAAGATGGGTACACGCATCTCCAATTCACTGACTCCTTTTGAGAAACAGACTTATTTCTAAGAATACTTTATTTCCTCTCTCCTGCAAATTTGATAAATTTGAGTTAAGCTACGTCCGTCTGGTTCTCACAAGACGAAATGTTGAGGATATGAAGTAAAAATTATCAAAATTATTTGGGAATGATGATGCACAGGGCCCCGAGAAATTTTTCTCAGAATTTATTAATAACATCTATTACAAAATAATGCTCTGTCGTGCTGTCCTATTATACTTATAGTGCATATTTTTATACGAAAACTATCGTTGCTTACGCGTGACGGGCATTAAGGAAACGATTAGACACTCCATTTTTGGTAATATTATTTTCCCTTTTATTTCCCTAAACATCTCTCCTGGTTGGATTGTTAGAACAAGTTTTCCCCATCCTTTCCCGTTTACTTGTCTGGCTAGTTTGAGCAACATTCTATGCACGCCATGGGAAATTTCCCTGTCAGTGTTGTCAGTTTGAGGTAAATTTTCCCGCCAAGATTTCGTGTTGGAAGGATGTTATTTAGTAATTGAGGCGCTCAGAATAATAACGGCATTTCACAACCGACCTCGAATTTTGAGATACAAGTATAACTGTATACTGCTGCCACCTACCTTTCACATGCTGAAGTATCAAAAGAATTGGAATATGCCAAAACTCTCATATTCCACCTTTAAAATTCGTCCGTAAGGAAAATAAAAATATTATCAGTGAAAAAATGACATATCCCAACTGTGTGCGCTTTTGTTTATGTCCGCTACGAGTTCGGTGGCGTTGTAGACAATATGCCAGCGTCCGTGACTGAGTGTGTTGTTATGCCAGAATCTCCGAAAAAATGTAAAAACCGAGTGAAAAACTTAAGCGAATGGGTAATGAACAAACGGAAGTTATGCAGAAACAGTTAAAACAGTATTAGTTCAAACTTCTTCATCAGAAAAAAGATGGTGATGGTGCTCCTCTGCTTTTACGTAAGGTTACTCCATTGCCGGCCCCCGTGGTAGAGTGGTTAGCACATCGTGCTACGACGCCAGGTGTCCCGGGTTCGAATCCTGGCCTGGGCTTGGATATTTGTGAGTGTCCATTCATCATATAATCACTCATTCCCATCTTCGCCAATTAGCCAAAAGTGTCACAAAAATCGAAGTAAAATAAAGCAAATCAATCAATCAATCAACTTCCATTATTGTGGAACATGATGATCCTGATTGTAAAATTTAGTTTATCATATTCTGACATTGACGTGCATCAAACAGTTAATTTTAGGAAACGAGTTCAAACTGTTGATGTTTCAATTGTTTAAGTTACAGCAGAAGTACAGTGAACAGAGAAAAATTAAAAAAGCTAAATACTTACAATGACCTGATGCAACTATTGAAATATATACCACCCGTCTATCATGAATTTTATAAAAATCTTGTTCATGATGGTGTTGATGTTGAAGAAGAATGTGAAAATCTGGGAATGGAGCTGGATTAATACAACATGTCAAATATAGGCAAACTCAATATATAAGTTTTACCCCATTTTTTCACTTGTGTATATTTTTCCTAGTAAACAGCACAAAAATCTGTGAAACTATTAACCACAATGGTTTAAGAATTTGCAGATAAACTTGAAAAACCATATTTAAAAGAACATGATGATTTTAAACCTTTTCAATAAGTCAATTTAAAAATTATGTCTTAATGTTAAAAATCTCCTGACTTTTGAAATTAAACAGAAAATGTCAGTTTTCTCAAAATGAACTTTGGTTGGGATCTGCCGTTATTATTCTGAGCGCCTCAATTGTTGTCATTTGGAGGACAACTCCCGGTAAATGTGGGATTTTGCTACAAAAAGATCTGAAAAGAATTTTTACAAAGCGAAGGGAAATTTAGGGTCGGAAAAAGTAAAACTATAAAGCAAAAGAGATATTTTTTGATTTGCAGCGCATTTTTAAGGCAAAAGAGGCGAAATATATAACAAAAATAGAACATTATGAAGAAAAGAGATCCATTATATGCCAAAAAGGTGAACATTTTGTCACCGAGGATAGGAAAGGGACATTTCTTTATGATAATGGAATTTTCTGTGAGAGAGGGATTTTATTGCATGAAATTGAAATGTAAATGGGAAATTGATTTCTGAGAAAGGTTATTTTTGTTTCTCAACTCTGGCAACACTGACCTAACCGTTGGCGAGTCTTTTGAACGCGAGACAAGTGAGCGTCGGGTAGCGCTGCGTAGATCGGGAGTTCTGAAGAGTGTTTGCATACGGTAGGAAGATTCATTATCTGCGTCCTATTGTGAATCGCCTGTTGAGACATTCTATTGATCGATCACCCATCCAACCCATCCCCCAGCTTCGCTACAGGGAGAGGGGGTGGATAATGCTCCCTATCCTCCCTTCGCTATAGGATTCCATCACGGCCGAGTCTATTTTATACGCAAGATGTGCCTTTTAAGAACTGATCCGGCCAATATCATGAGACACACTCCACGCACGCGTGTTGAGCCTGAGAGACGCAAATTTCTGGAAATGCAGCAGAGGAAATAAAACTATTCAATTCTTATTTTCCTCCGTTAGATGTGTACATTAGTGCCATCTGTGTGCGAGGAGCGAAACTATTTCCAGTTAGAGTGCATTACATTTGTGATTGGCTCTATATCGTTATCATTTCTCATATGTAGATACAGAAAAAAACACTAATTTAACATTTTTACGTTTTATCTTCTAGTAGCCCATTATTTCCTTTATATTAGAAACACAAGAATTTATTTGATATATTTACATTTGATCATTTAGAGAAGATGTCAAGGCAGAGACATCTGTTGGAGTGCTGCTGCACCACTAACAACTTACGTGCAATGCTCACTGAGGCCAACCGAAGTGTCTTACTCCTTGCATTGTCCTTGAGGTGGATTTTATCACTTCAACGTCGCTTGTTTCTGCACCGTATAGGCTAGCGGCGACCTATGCAGAAAATGTTCTGTTCTTTTCACGTGACTGGTGGAAAAAGAAAACAACAATAATAAAAAAAATACACTCATTAGCAAATATAATCAAGTCCATCCATTGTTAATTTCCATGCTGTCACAAAGTCAAGCAGCTGGACACAAGTAGGTACTCTTACGCCACATATGAGAAAGTCTAAGCGCGAAAGGGGCAAGAAGAAAATTTAGTTCCCCTCGATGATATGCCAACGTTCACATGCAGTGTTGCCTAGTTCAAAGGGTAACCGAAATATATAGTTGGTTGACATATCTAAGCTTTACAACAAATTTTGATGTAATTTTACATTATGTACATTGCTATAACGAACTGGAGGACGAGAACATCCATTGTCGTAAACTTCTGAAGAAATCCAGCTGTGAGCAGGCACGTCAGCACTATTTGACAACAGCGCAAATTCTGCCAGACGCCAACTTTCGTTTACCTGAGTATATTGCAGAAAGTATTATTTTGGCATCGATATGTTTCACAATTTCATCATATTTCGTAATTTACAAATCCAGATATCTCACTACAACTCTATTCCATGCATCTTAAAAATTGGACACTCCCTCACTAAAACCGAAGTTGACGGCTGACTATAAACGGAAATTGTAATGTATTTAGGTTGAGACTAGTGATGTAGGTTCAATATAGCCGAATGTTCACTACAACTGCGTTTTACATCAAAAGTTGACTGTATTTGCCCTGTCTATTTTGTTAAAAAATTCTTATTGGATATCTCTTACATTTCAGAGGCATCGAGGCAATCTTTAACATAGGGTCATTTCAGGTGAGAAGCCCCACGTGCTGTAATTCAGCGAGTTTCTACGATAATGCTCTATTTGTTATTCGTTGTTCTCAGGTACATGTTGTACATTATCGTGTGTGAAATCTGAGTTGACCCGTCTTTTCTTTTAGAAATAATCGAGGCAAAAGCTAAATTCCATCACTTCTACCTCAAGAGTAAAATATCAACTTTTTATTTACAGTTGTACTTCTACATGTACAATAATGATTAATTTGGCCCAGTTTTGTGGTAAATGGTGCAAGAAAGTAATACGATAACGGGACATTGAGAGTAAATAGAGAGAAGACAGCATGGTCAACCAATTCTGTTAATCTGTCCCACTAATCAGCTTGGTAAATTTCCTCGGCACATTATTTTACATATATAAATGTCTGGTGTGTAATATTAACCAATCAGAATTTAAATTAATGTGTTAACACAGTAGGAAGCTACAGATATATGCTGAAAAGGAAATACCAGCTTACATTTGTTAAGGAATAGAGTTTATGCTGAAACAGTTAGGCTATAAGTATTTTTATGCAAAATATATTGATAAAAACAAGAAAAAACAAAAGTTACAACAACATCAAATTATGCATTGGTTATCAAGACCATTTATAACATATAAATGTAATTTAAATAAAGAAAATGTTTCATTGAAATTCCCCCCTGAAGAAGAGTAAGTTATTTTCTTATATTTTAACATGCATCAGTTCTAATTTGAGTTTATTCAATATATCAAATTCTTCATCCCGGTTTTCTACAAGATGGCTTCCATCCTTCAATTTTCAAAACAACACATTGGTTAAATCACATCCAAAAAGTAGAAAATATTTGTACCACTTTTTGTCTTACTCCTCAAAACATCCATTTCATCAATTTGAGATGTTGCATTATTCGTATGAATGCTTGATAATGCAGATGAAAGCAGATAACAATTCCCTGCTTCAAATTATACTTGGCACCTTTCATACATCTTTGGGATATTTCACAAGTTCCAAATCTTTTTTAAAGATTATGCCATTATGAAAGTACTTTCAAGATTCAGTTATGTGAAAAAATGCCTCTATATAGTTTAAACAAACTATTTAAGATTAACTTCTTTAAAAATATCAATAATTGTACAAATATGAATCCATCATAAATTGCTACATTGGTACTTATCCCCATTCCATCATGAGATTTTTTCAATGTCACAGACAACTAGCAACTAGTATGAGAGAAACTAGTTGAAGAAAGATTTTTAGCATGTGTCATCTTCAATTGTTTTCTTTATATTTTTGTCACAAAGTGCTTAACAGCCTTGATGTTTGTGATGTAAATGTACATATTTGCTCTGTTTCAGCTATTTTGCAATGTATATAACAAAATACTTATCTAGCAATTACAATTACCGCTTTTTGAATGTTGTTACAAAATACCAAGAATGACATCATATTATACACTGAACAATCTTAAAGAGTTGACCTTTGTATATAAATCTTGATACTAATGCAAATGTACACCATTTCAATAAATTTAATTATAAATTTGATTTTTTTATCTTGCTTGTTTGAAAGAAAACATATGTTTAAAGATATTGTTTTTTTTAATATTATCAGTCAAAAAACAACTCATATAAATGTCAATTCAAAATATTGCACAATTTTATAATTTTGTCCTAATATACAAATTGGCTTCTTTAAACATCACATTTATTAAAATTAGCTCAAATAGTAATTTCAGATATATATAATTCCATTATATGAATAGATTTGGAGTAATCATATGACCAAAATTATTATTGTTATTGCCCAAATGTAAACTCTGAACTTAGCCTAACTACTTCAAATCTTAATATAGCAATATATTTATTTTATTGTCATAACATGTACAAAGAAATGGTCTCCAGCGATTTCACGGTCATGTCCTTTCAACGTGAGCCAATAAATGACGATCAAGGTAACTTAATATATAAGGTAGGGTCATCCGAAGATTACCGATCATGCACGAGCGCGTGACGTCATATGGGAGGCTCGGTTAAGCTCGGTGCCCAATGCAACTTGCACGAAAGCTTACACACAAATGATGTATGTCAAGCGAACTGGAATGCTGCCTGCATATCTTTCCGCAGCAGAACAGGATGACCTTGGGTGTGTCTACAAAACCCTGTCTTCAAACAATTGTTCCAACAACGCCAGGAAACATGCGGCAACGAATTATTGATGCTTGTGCCTCTATCACTCTTGACATTTTGGGACGAACAGTGTGGAGCTTCAGACACCGTGTTTTGAAATGCATTGACGAGAACGGCCATCATTTTGAACATTTGCTCCTTTAAACATTTATTTGTGTACCTCAAATAATAACTAATTTGTAGTAACATACTTAATTTTGTTGGTCATATGAAATTGTTCCTTGAAACCAAAGAGTTGGAACAAATTAATATTATTTATTGTTACACAAAATCATAAATTGCAAACAATTTTCTTTTGCCGAATTCTTTGCACACATTTTTTTAATGAAATTTGTTTTTGCAATGTTCTCAACGGAAACCAAAACTGTTATTACATAATGGGAACAAAATGAAACTGAAACTACCAAATGTTTATAAATGTTCGAAGGTTGCAATTTTTTTTACAAAATTTTTCGAACAAAAAATACTTCTTTTTCAACACGGAATCCAAATATGTAAAACGAATGGGGGTGTTCCATTTGAAATTTCACATGTACCCCCCAACCCCCTAAGGGGTGTGTGGCGGCGACGAAATTTTTGCGGCATTGACTTACCCCCTCAATAGTATCAAACTTTTTTCTGTGCAATTTTTCGATTGGATGCATTCTGTATGCGATATTCCATGCTATCAATATAAATGGACCACCCGGTATAACAAAGTGAAAAAAGCTTTGTTTGTTTCAAATTTCCTACGATGTGGTTATCGTGTTACAATCATGTAAAAATGAAGCAAATGAAGTCTTCGGTTTCCTTGGCATACTTTCATAGATGCCCACTTAAAGCTCTGATTGGTATTTGACGTAGTTTCATGTTTTCCTTATTTTTATCACCGGACCTCCCTAAATTTCATTTCGCGGCCTCTCAGCACGTCTTGCGGATTTTTTCCTGGCGCCGTCGCTGGATATGGCTTTGTAAATATCTAGAAAAATATGTACAATATATATCCAATGTTACCTGTCATAAACTTAGTAGCATATTCTGTGTCCCTCCCAAGAGAAAATTCTAGATCCGACACAACAACATTGAAGTAATAATTATACATTGTTGACGCAAACGTCAGTTTCTATGTAACTGTAATCAAAATTCATCTCTCAATGCGTGGAGCTGTGAGTATTTAAAACAATTTACACATTATAATTTTCTTGTAGATTTTGACCGTAGTGTATGGATAAATGTTATCAGTAGGGAAAGGATTTCAAGTTGCAAAATTAAGGTCGACAAAGGGGAAAAAAATGTTGCAATGCAAAGGTGCTAATAATGCTTTTATTCAGGAACTCGGTATTCGAATTAAAATTTTGCATGGCGGGAGGGGGGGTGGGTGTAAGGAAATCGACCTTTTTGAAGTAGAGAATGCACATCTGTTTCCCAAACCATCACCCTCTCACTGGTTCTACAGAATGTTTATTCATCCATTCTTGCATTTTGAAAGACTTAGCCTAGAACTTGCGTTATAAGAAAGCAAACTGAGTTCATGGACCTAATATTTGAATATTTACTCTGGCTCAATTGTGTGAACTTCTGAAAACAGTCCATCAACGAAACGAGAAGCCTTTATTGTTTTTTAACAAATAATAACAAATACGTTTTAAAAAGTTGTAAGTGTTTCTCGATAGAAAGTTAAGAATTGTATACGTACAACCTTAGTGACAATGAAGTTCGACCAGTCACAAATATAGGAGTGCGTTGTGAAAGAAGGAGAACACATGCATATGCTGAACATATTTTATTCAGCAGGCTACATGGAACAAAGGAAAACATAAATTACCGCTGCAACGCAGCAATGTATGGTGTCCACACAAAATAAAACATTTTCGTCCATCTACACGTGACATTGAAGTTCGACCACTGTTAGAGGGGATCCTGTTTACCATGGTGTGACGCCGCCCCGTAGGCGAATAACTGTAGCAATGTGTCGGGGCATGCTGCGGACGAGTCGTTCAAGGTATTCCACATCGATGCGGTGCCATTCCTCCTGCAGGCAGGCGATAAGAGCAGCCAATGTCGTGGGTCCCCTCTGTTGCACACGTCGCTTAAGAACACGCCACACATTCTCAATGGGCGAGAGGTCGGGACTCGATGGTGGCCATGGCAGAGTTCGCACGTGATGGCGAGTCAACCATTCTCTTGTCAGCCGCGCTGTATGAGGCCTGGCATTGTCGTGTTGAAAGATGAGACGCCGCCTGTGGAACAGATGCCTTCGCACTGTGGGAAGATGCCGCTCCAGTATGCGTGTATAGGCGTGTGCATTCACAATGCCCTCACAGACGTGTAGTGGGCCAACCCCAGATGCCGTCATGCATCCCCATACCATCACTGACGCAGGTTTCTGTACCCGACGTGCATAACATTTTGCTTCATTCTGTTCCTCCTTCCGACAAATGACTGTTTTCCGTATTTTCCCGTACACAACATTGAAAATGGATTCGTCCGTCCACAAAACCCTGTTCCACTGCCGAAATGTCCAGCCCCGGTACATTCGTGCCCACGGTAGTCGATTGCCTTTGTTCAACATGGAAAGGAAGGGTTTACGTTTCGCCTTGTACACTCGGTAACCGCATCGCTGTAGGTAACGGCGAATGGTTCTGGTTGACACTTCAATGTGAAAGCGTTCTCGAGTCCACAGTCGTAATTCGGCCACAGAAACATGATTGTTGGTCTGGATATAGCGCCTAAATATCCGTAGGTCACGCACGCTCAGCAGGCGTTTTCGACCGGGGGCCTTACCTGGCTCTGTAGTACCCGTATTTTGGTGGTGTTTGATGATGCAGTGGACGGTTGACTTGGGTAAGTTCAGTTGGCACCCTATTTCCCGTTCACTGAGTCCATCCCGTTGCAACTCCACCACTCTTCTCCTCACGGTGTTGTCAATAGGTTTGCCCCTATCATGGTGATGATGCACTGCGGTTCCTCGGTGCACAGCACGCGCTTATATACGGCGGACTCCCTTATCGTGTCCGTGACGTCATGCTTCCGTCGAATGCGCCACTATCTGGAATTTCCCGTATGGGTCTGGTGCCTGGTCGAAGTTCAATGTCACGCGTATAGTTCCCCGTTTTCGTTCTTTACGTGACCTTGGGTGCAACATGCTGGGATCACGATTCTTGCCTGCTCACACGCCTCCTCTTACACACATGCGTCACTTCTGCGGGTCACCCATTCCACCGCCTATGCCTCTGTGCATTTAATCACGTATTCCTTTCTGGTCGAACTTCATTGTCACCAAGGTTGTAGATCAGATTTATCGCCGCACGCCGTCATTGAGTTGAACGCGCAATAGATATTTGGTCAAGTTTTCTCGGGGTATTGGTTTGGTTTTTCTTAGAATGTAAATATACGTACTGTTTCTAAATTACGTCTAAATGTTATCATAAGATTTAATGTCCTAGGTCATCGTTTCTCAACCTATGGGGCGCGAGCCACTGCTGCATCCCGAGGGGGCGTTGGGTGGGTCGCGAAGTCGGGCCCGAACATTTATTTACTGTGTCTTAAAAAACTATTACATTTAAATTAGTAAGATAAATAGTTTTAAACGATTTAAATTCAAGCCATGTAAACTTTACATTTCTGTTATTCGCCTTCTACCATTGATTTTTACAGCCATCTCTCTGATGTTTAACTCAAGGGAATGGGGTATCTGTCGTTTTCGTTTCGGTCGTAGCAAAAGGTCTTAATTATCTGTGTGCCACATAGATGTCGACGTAAGGTTTCACTTGATGTTTCCGACCGCCTGCGTGTGTGCGGTTGCCGAGAGGTGTCAACTGTCATCATATCACATTGTTATTGAGACTGTTCGGATTATAAAGCTAACTGCCTATGGAAAAATTAATTGTAGCGATTTTAGGAGTTCAGTAGATTTTTTTTTCACAGTTGGTCTTTTAAATTACATATTGTGTTTTCTAGAATGAAGTATGTGTAATTTGTTTAAGCAACCGTAAAACAGGGCTTCGTAAAGTAATCGATGTTAGCAAAAATGTGATTATAAACTGGGTGCACCTGCACATCCCTACAAGTAATTCTATCGGCACCCATGCTTATGGGCCACGGACTGAAAAAGGTTGAGAACCACCGTCCTAGGTACATATAACTTTTCATACCAAGTTAACCTCACCCCCCGGAAAGGAAATCACAAGGCAAAAAGCTTAATTAGCACACTGGTTATTAATTTAGAGCGGGAGTCCTGGTAAACCCACTCTTCCAAAAAATGCAATTTTGACGAGCCGTGACTGAATGGGCCTTTTGGAGACCTGGGAGAATTAAAGTTAGTTTCTTTTTTTTAGTTCGTTGGCAGGGCGGTTTTAACATCAATTGCCTTTATTATTTATAAACTGAAATCTCATTATTCATTATACTAGCTAATTACAGGAATTTCTTGTGTCATTACATATAATTATTATACCTCCCGCAACGAGTCGTCTTGTGCTTCGAGAGAGCAGTCGACCTTCACTCTGCGCTTTTTGCTGCTTTTGGTAGTCTCTGACGTTGGAGACCTCGTTGCCCGAGGTGCTCCGTCGGTGTGTGACATGACATTCGTACTTTCTTGGGCAGCAAGCGGTCGCACGTCCTTCCTAGTCAAGTCGGGCTCCCCTCCTCCTCCTTGAGTAATTTGTCAACGTGGATAATAAACCTTTTCGAGCAAGGCCTCATCTCCAGGAAACTATCAACTCACAAGCCACGGCACTCACGTGGGAGATTTGATCTTTTTAGTAAATTATTTTTTAATTACTTAAAAATTGAATATTTAAGTAACTTTGTTTCAGATAACGTATATATTCTTCAAACTTTGCTGAATTCCTTTAATTTTTATTTAACAGTAATTGTGTTTTTATGTTTTTAATATATGCATATTGTTTTTTTTAATGTGCTGCCTTCTTTGGAGTAATGTGTAATTTAATTTCTCATTTTATTTGTGGAATAGGTAAGGGTGGGTGGGGAAGATAAGGAATTATGTCATGTCTGTTCATGCTAGTTTCCGAGAAACACAATTTTAAGTTTGAATTTCATGAAATTTATTAAATAGGGTCTCTGGAGCAATAAATAAGTCAGCAAAGAAAAGAAAAGAGAGCTAGCTAATGTTTTTTTGCTGAAAAACAATGAGCTTAATTTTAAATATTATTACTATTATGAGAGTTAAGAAAATATAGTTTGTTTGAAGGAGAATTGTCATGTGCTAACTAATAAATGCTGGGTGGATCAAATGAAACTGAAAAAAGACGTTGCTGAAATTCACATGAACACAAACCAGTCACCATAACTTTTAGTACTTTGTTTCTGACGCTCATAATGCATTTTCCTATTGCACACATGTGCACAGTGTGGTATTTGAAGGGGGGTGAGGGGGAATTCTTCCTCTGGTTTTTAATTCATTTCACTTGGTTGAGGTGGATGCAATGAATAGTACATATATAACATCCCGACGCTTCAGAGTGTTACTGGAATCCTTTCCTCTGGAAATACCACACTGATTTTCTCTGAAGACTGTTCAGCGAAAGAACAAACTTCAAAGTTCAATTTTTGTCTTACCTCTGAACCAATCACTTGTGTTTAGTTGGCGTGGTGAGGGGACGTTCTCGTGGTATTCTGCGTTGCCAAATTTTTCGTCTCGAATCTTTTTCGAAACAGGTGGCACCCTCAACAAGGCCAAGCACGGCGAAGCTTGAGCAAGCGAATGAGTCTCCCGATTCCCTGCCTCTCCCTGAAATGCGAGCGAAGGGTGTATGTTGACAGCACAAAGTGTCGTGTACGACTGGACAAAACTCAGGCATGTAGCAACACCGCTTTCCCCCTCCCCCTTGAAACTCCCACAACTGGAGGCGAAAAGTCTGGGTTTCCTGAAGTTCATTCTTTGTCCGGTCGGGCTTTAGTTGGTTCTCCGGCGCAAGGCCGTACGGTACAAACGGCCTTGCGTTCCTCTCCAACTGAAAAAAGAGGCCTCCACAGATGGTAGCCACGTTGACGTCGTTGTGGGGGCTTTCCACCGAGAGCTATCTGTACCACTTTTACAGTCTTTGCAGTTCAGGGGAAGCAAATGCATCTGCAACATACGAAAGCTCCTACTGGCGAGCACTGCCTTCCAAAGAGGGATAGCGGAAACTTGAAGACACCCCTCTGGCTCCTCATCTTTCATCATATACGTATAAGGTAAGCAGGGTAAGATACCATAATTAAGGGTTTCCTCTGGTGTAATCGGAACACGAAGGAACATAGAGATGCAACCAAATATATTACATTCTTCATAACCTATACCCTGTCCCTGTAATCTGTGGAGGAAGGCTGCCCGTAACGAAAGAGAAGGGGAGAAAGCGAGTTTGGGGAGCATAGCAGTGCGCGCTGCTGCAAATGGCTGGTAACTGATACTCACTTCCCCTCTCACGAGTTGGTCGAGCCTCACGAGTCACTACTTGCGCAGACTTGTTTTCGCTCTCTTGCTCCAGAGATTCCTGGGACAGAGTATACACAAAAAGTTGCAGTGGGATCCATGAGTATTACCGTGCAAATTGTCCATGGCTATTTCCATTAATTTTTCTCTTACATCCTATGTGTTTTTAAGCGATGGATTTTTATGTATGCTGGTGCAGAAGTTGTCAACAGCCTGTTTTGGGCTTTCTTTTAATTCTTGAAGCTCTTATTGGGTCAAATATAGTGCACAAACATGGTGATGGACAATTTGAACGGTAATACTCGTGAATACCACTGTACGTACGTAATTAAGAAAAAGAATGTCACAGTAAAAGCAACAAAACGGTCATCTTCCTGCCCCAAAATACATGTCACCTGGTGTGTGCCTCCACGAAGGTATTCACCATACCTAATGAATATGGCTAATTAGCGAGCTAATATTTGGCAACTTCTGTGACGAACTTGTACATGAACAACAACATGTTAAACTAAGTATGAAAATGAAAGGTAACTGAAATGGCATAGTACGGTGTGTTGTTATAACCCTTGTACATTAGTGTAACGTTTAAACATTCTTTTTTAAAAAATGCATAATACATCATTCTTTATTTGGGAATTTTTATGTGTTTGATGACGTCATGATAACAGTTGAAAAGTCTTAATGTGTTCTCCCAAGGTAACTTAATATATAAGGTAGCGCCCTCCAAAGATTACCGAACATGCACGAGCGGGTGACGTCATATGGGAGGCTCGGGGCCCCTTCGCTTATGTTCGGGGCTTGGCCGAAGCAAACGGCCGCTATCATTTCTACGCGAGGTTCAGAGAGGGAAAGTGTTTTATTACTTTGATTGATTGATTTGGCTTTTTATGTCCACTTTATGCACAGTAAGGCTAATCGGGACTGGACATACAGTTTAAAGTTCGATCCGAACCAGGATGCGGCTCCACCGGGTATCGAACCCGGGACCCCTTGATTATAAGGCGACGACGCTACCACTGCCCCATCGGGGAAGCCCTTTAGGGGGAAATATTAATTATCATACTTCGGGATGGTATTGAGGTGTTCTTTTAATGATTAGTAACATAATTAAAACATGCTACTTTTAAAAAGGTGGAGGAATTACACGTGCAAACGTATTGTAAAAATTCATGTTTCTGAAACCGATCGATATATTACAAAGAAGGTTGTCCGTGTTCTCACTCTCATTTCAGATTTCATCATTTCATAAATCGTATTATGATTTTAATAAAAACGTTGCATTCTAAAGAAGAATTGCATAGTGAAAGAATTAATAAAAATAATTGATTGACAGATTTGATTTATTTTCGCTTTTCTGTCTTTTTTTTAAATATGAAAGGAAAACCCATATGTGGTAGTCTCCCCCCGTCGTTCTCTTTCTTTGTTTCCACACACCGACCTCGGTGGCGTAGTGGTTAGCACATCACGCTTCAACGCCAGGGGTCCCAGTTCGAATCCTGTCCTTGGCATGGATGTTTGTGAGTGTCCATTCATCAGTTTCAGCACTCATCCCTATCTTCGCAATATAGTCAAAAGTGGAACAAGAAGCGAAGGGAAATAAAGCAAATCAATCAATCAATCTTTGTTTCCACACATATCACATTTACTAATTATCATTTTTCTCATTAAGGACAAATCAATGTCTTACCCGATTGGATTCGAACCCGGAACCCCTGGCGTCGTAGTGCGCTGTGCAAACAACTTCCCCAAGGAGATCGACAGAGGTCTCCGAGTACGGGCCTCCCAGAACGTTGCAGAAGTACTATCGGATTATAAGTTATGGATATTATAGTTTGGATAATAAATAAATAAAATATATATAATATATAATCTATATAAAACACCCGTTTTTTATTTATAGAATTTCAAAGAGAGCGATAGTTTGCCAAACTAAAAAAATATGTATATTTTGTTCTTACAACGATAAAAATAGAAAGCAGAATTAAAAAAAATGGTAAGTATAGATTGACACAGAATTGAATAAACTGAATTTTTATGTAACTCGTTCTTATCTGGTTCTACTGGTTAACTTTTAATTGGAGTCCAAACTTGAGTATCCGTAATTTTTAATCCGATAGTAGTCCGGTATAATCTGTTTAGAACATTTAACACAACGCACTACAAAAGTCTAATATTTATTTTTCTTGACTGAATCGTTCCTTCTTATTCATTCAGAATGTTGCCATCACTTCCAAGAATATTTCAAATTTTACATAACATCAGAAAGTACTTAAATAATACTGATAAATTTAAAATCCAATCTTTACTTTTCTCCATAAACTAACTTTATTTTTAAAATTATCAAGGGAAAGAAGCAATATAAGAGCTACATAAAATTTTACTCTGTATTTGACACTTAGAAAAGAATCCCCAACATTCATATATTTCTTTACTGTACAATAATTTACGGATCAAAGTTCCACAAAATAATTTTGGAAAGTTTTATGTGGAGGAAGAATGAGGAAAGAGTTTGTAAGATAGTAATTTCAGACTTTGAAAACACAATTCCAGTTTGTAATTTGCCTATATTTTAAATTTCGCTGGTTCAAATTTGGCTGCAAATTATTGTTGTCATAGTTCTAAAAAGTATTTTTTCGTATTAAGAACTTTGCACACACACACGCGTGCATAAGACGAGCCAAAGTGTACAAGTACTAATTTAACTAACTTTACCTACTCGAAATACTTGATGAGTGCTAGGAATATCGAACTTAAATGACTTAACTTACTAATTCAAGACTATAGAAATACGTAGATTTACGATCACACGGAAAATGAAACGCTTTGAGAATATCGATGAAAATATCTTATTTCGTAGTTTAACTAAACAAAACAGGAGAAAAGTTACATGAACTCACAATCATTGACCGTGGAAGTGTACGAATCATTATTCATTAAACGACTCTGACCGCAGATTTTCCTTTTACATTTCCATGTCCGTCTGAGTTGTATAACCGGAAAATTCACTCCAAGGCTGATATGGGATACACATTTGTACATGTAGGTAGTTCATTAACGAAGTAACTTGCATTATACTAATCATAGATCTTGCTCTTTTTGACAGAAATATACTACAAAGAAATAATGTAGCATCCATTGGTTTATATTGAGTACACGTGTACAAAATTATCCACAATGTATTTGTGAAATACCTAAATTCAACAAAGTTGCAAAAAATGCAATGATGGGTGTAATATTCACTCATGCAATATTTACCATCGTGCATACAACGCTACGTAACTGGACTTGAAGATGTAAGTGAATTTCATTTTCATCAATAGCGTGAAACTCAATACGCGATCTTTACACTTCCAAATGAACATTTCCAACAACGATTTTCACAATAATGTGAACATACAAATCACAATCAACATCTGTTTGTGTTAAATAAATGAATTTGTAAGTAATTACAAATCCGACATACATTAAAACTACATAACAAATCAGTTAGGTTCACTACGTACTTCGCCTAGTTGAACACATTTTCAAGATATTGGTGACTTTTCTTGTAGTAGCCTACTGTCGGTTAGGTTACGTTCTAGATTTTGAAGTTTTTTATTTGGTTACAGCAGGTTGAAAGAGGTTGTTTGTAATCTTTAATTGATTTGCTTCATTATGCAGACGTGTGTTTCTCCTTGTAAACGATCGAATATGTTTTCCAACAACGAAACATTGCTTGCAGTTTGTGTATATACCTACGTCTATATATTTTTTTTCTTTTTGGCAGCATAGTCTTTAGCCTGTTTACGGCACGTTTCCTTATTGCATGTCTTTCGTAGCGTACATCTCTGCAAACCTTATCAGCACGTCCTACAAGCGAATCATATTGTGAAGATATGTGTTTAGGAGAACTACACCATTATTTGGACCTAAAGTAATTGGGACTATAATTTTAGCGCTGGGACTGCAGTTGGCTTCAGCACGTTCTTTGGTGGAAAATACAAAACTTCTGCTTTCAGATCTCGCACATAGTCTTCTTCACAATAATTGGCACTGCACACTTGCATTTTTTGCATTTCGTCTACAGGCATGAATCCACTTACTTACGGAATTATCGGCTGGAAATCTATGACATTTTATATCAGTTCTTTGGTTCTCTGGTTATAGTTTTCCTAGCTTGCTACAGCACAATTAGACATGATTGCAGTCGATTTGTCGACAAATACAAATTACAATACAATAAATCTAACGCTACAAAATCAACAACCTGCTTGTTCCGATTTTCGCGACGTGTTTCCAGCTGAATGTGCCCCGCACCAAACCCAATTTTTTCCAGATGACGTAATGCACCAACTTACGACTGCGCATACGTACTGCACATAGCAACGAGCATCCCAAAACCCGATCCTCCCAGATGACGTAATGCATACGTACTGCACATAGCAACGAGCACCCCCTGACGATAACTAGGAACCTATGCCAAGGATTATCTATTCCAGGATGGGACACAAAGCATATTCTCTATTGCCTTGTGCGAATACTTTTCTAAGGCCTTATAAAGCACAGACTATACATACCCAGTACAAGCAGAACCATCTGGCGGGGGAAGACAACGTACTCAAACAGTGATGAACTATCGATTAAAACGCATATCGATGTTTAAGCTCGATACTTGGAAAGCAAATCGACCTTTTCCATTGGAATGTAATAAACAAAAAAAGGAATAATTTAAATTGTTGCGTCTTGTCTTGGACTATGCAAAGGAAATACCTGGAAAATATTCTAATTTATTATATATTTACTAAATATATATATGATATTGGGTCATTCTTTATTTTTCGAAAAATTGAAGACAATAAAAATTTCAATTCTAACACTAAAAATCTTACTCAATACTTCATTATTGTAATTGATTCTGGATTTGTTATTTACGTTGGAGTTTATTAATTGCAATCCACGTGCTATGCAATGAGATTACAATAATAGGACCGAAATATCTTCCCCTTGCACTAAAATAACAGACTTATCGTAGCGCAGTACATTTATCATAGAAGAAATATTGTACTGTGGAGTTACAATGAAAATTCATCGTATGCAAATACAGAGTAAGAAAATACCCATATAATATTAAACTAAGAGTTGAGTTGGTGTTTTAAGTCCACTTTATGCACAGTAAGGCTAATCGGGACTGGACCTACAGTTTTTAAAGTGGGATCCGAACCACTTGTGTCTCCACCGGGTATCGAAACCGGGACCCCTTGATTACAAGGCGGCGACGCTACCACTGCGCCATCGGGGAGGCCCTATTAAACTAAGAATTTTTAACGTTGACCATATTTTTTATTATTATTCGATTCGTCATAAGTTTACCTTGCACATTATCTTCTGTCTATCTGGCATTAAAAATCATTTACTGTTCCAAAATGTTGTAAATATGTCTAGGTTTTCCTTAAAAATAATGACTATTCACGTATGCAGCCAAAACTCATTTGTAGGATACAACAAAGATATATTTTCGAACTAAACTTAAATTTCACTCCATACGAATTTTAATTACACACACACATAAAAAAATGTAGAGCTTCTACTTTTGCTTAGAGCGATCAAACTCAACCTGTGTGCTATGAGACTTCTTAGAGGAGGGTATTTAATCAATATAGAAGATAAAAGAGTATCTTACAAGATGCTAAGTCAACGAGGCATGTCAAAGTTTTGTAATGAGATGTCTACGTTAAACACGAATTCTCAATTCCTAGCCTATTCTATACTATGCTTGACATAAAACATAAAATACATCTTTCACAGCACAAGACTTAATCACAAAACCAATCACCACTGAATTCCTAAACATTCCACGAATAGCATAAGGGAATTCACAGAAGCTTTAAAATTCTCCACAATGAACCTAAATTTTTGTTCAGAAAGTAAAATATAGCCACACTAAATCGAAATGAACTTATAACAAAAACTCAGTCCTTGATCCACGGTGCGTTACCACAGGTTAGTCAATATCCAACTTTGAGAATAGTGAAATGCGTCACAATCTTCCATGAAAGTCGAAAGTCTTTACAACAGCTTCATTAAAATTTCAAGTGCTTGAATATGTACGACGTAACGCAGTACTACATAAATTTAATACAAATATACTTTATAATGTACATCCCTTGAATTTATACGATCGTTTTATGAGGTAGCCTTTGATCATGAACTAATGACAACTTCGACAGGGCTGTTAGTTTTCGTCCAAGCGATTAGATGACGCTAGCAACTTCCGTCTCAAACGTAAATGTCGTATAGCAACTTCCGTATCCTCTTAGTGATCTCCGCGTTCGCCATGGCTTATGGGGCTGGGTTTTCCTCATATATATTATCCTTGCCTATGCTCTGGAAACCTCATCTGAAGAAGAAAACGTGGACTCGCAATTAGGAAAGGAATTCATGTGTTTAGAATGCTTGGAAGACTGGGAAAAGCAACATCCAGAGTAGACTGTTAGAAGTGCATGCACGAAACATCGCAATAGGTGTAATATTTGTTATAGAAAGGAGAAAATAATGAACTATTAATAAGCCGAGAAGGAATATGAAACGTACTTAGGAAACGTTTTCAACTTTCTATTTTAAAAAAACTAATTTGTCGACAAATTTTCAATTTTTCTCGCGTTGATATGTTATGTAATGATTTTAAAATATTTTGCTTTTCATTCAACAAAACGATTGCTTCTGATAATTCTTGAATATGTCTCCTGTATTTGGTCAATGGCATGTGAAAGCAATTTAAAGAAAACAAACAAAGTAGTAAGTTTCTTCGTCAGAATAGTCAAACTCAGATGCCCAACCCTTGCAAACTTTTCCAAACAAGAAATTCTATACACTCTACAAATTCATGACCTTTCTCTTCGCCGTCAACTCTCAGATTTAACACTACTCTTCAGAATCATTAATGGACAACTTTTCACCAGCGAACTCTTGCCACTTCTTAATATCAGAATCCCACGTCCCAACAGTAAATGCAACAACTTCTTTTACATTAAATCTTCAAGGCTATCTTTAGAACAAAGATCACTTCTCTACAGGCTACAAACCACTTACAACTCACTAAGAGACGCTCCGGACTTCCATTTGTCAAAGCAGACTTACAGAACGGCGTGCATAAAGCAGCTGAAGTGTAAATAATATTCTTTTTGCACTAGTTGTTATTATTCTTGTTATATATGTATGTGTGTGTGTATTTGTCCATCTTATTATTTTGTTTATTTCTTTTCCGGTTTATATCCTGATGTAAAATGGATTTTTCTGTATTCAGGACTTTTCAAATAAATAAATAAATGTACAATGCTATTCACAACGAAATTCTATTTTAAAATATTTCGGTTTACATGAAAAATATTTATCATGTGGGGCATCTAACCTTTAGTTCTTAATGGAGATGACCAAACGCATCGTTTTACGAAGTGGCTGAAATTTCAGGTTGTATTTCATTTGCAGAAATTGTAACATGATCCTTGGAAACAAGACTAATTTATTTTAGTACAGTAGAAGAAATTTCAACTACCATTCTATTTCTCTTATTCAGTTTATATCCTTACTACAGCTGCTAACTATAGAAACATCGATAATTTTTCATGGACACTTTTCCTCTCTTTATTTCTGTCTTGCTTCCTCTCCCTCCTCTTCCCTATGTATCTTTCTTCTCTTTCTTTCTCTCTCTTTCTGTCCAATCAATATGAAGCGTATGATGATACTTCGAAAAAATAAAACTGACAATATGTTTTTGTTCCTATATTCAGCCCTATTTATAAACCAAGCTTGGAAACATACATACTATCAATCCAAAATTTCGTGTAAATATGCATTTGGAGAAAAATATATTCTAAAAGAATATCACTAGGGCATTGTATTATTCACAGACCTTTCAATTTAGCGTGTGCACGAGATTGACCGACTATCAGTTGGAATTTTAGTGCAGTTTTTGTTCATGAGTTGGTACCACTGATCGTGCCTCTGGAAATAAACAGAACAATGGGGAAAATCTATTTTTATGATGTTACTAAGAAGGAGAAGTGGGCTTTCTCTGATTGTTTATGAACAAAACATGAGCACTAATGAAGATAAGCATGCCCCCATTGTTTGCTGTCCACAAAAGTAGAAATCCGTTTTGCTATAAGTTACGAGGGCCCTAATTATTATATCGTACAACAAGCAATGCAGCACAAAGCGTATTGAATGCAGGAGTATTCTTCTCGAGGTCTATTTTTGATCTTGAAAACACGGATGATTGTGTGCAAGAGAAGCTATTGTAGGTTTTTCTTCAAGTTTTCAATACCCAATCAGAACCTTCAATAAGTTCACTGTAAGCTCCTCTTTCCCGTACCTCTAAGACTCGGGAAATGTAGTACTTATGGTTCATTTCACGGAAGCTCAGAGTACGTCAAAACAAAATATTCGGCAATGATCTCCCCAATAAAAGTCGCGTAAGATAATGATTGGTGGAAGTTGTTTGAGCGTCAAGTTCAAACAAAAGAACGGGAAAACATACTATAGAATGTCTTTTGGAAATGCATCTTCTTGCTTGCTTTGATTTATATTAAAACCTTGCAGGATATATATGTCCATAGTGTGAGGAATATCTCACTCATTCATTAGTTGACTGGTGTTTATTAACCAATCGAATCATAGTCATTGACTGATAATAATTATGCCTGACAGACCCCTATACAAAAGTATATTTTCTTTAGTGTTGCCCACGAGACGAGACTTTGGCCTGTCTCGTCTCGTGGAAATGCTGTGAAATGCTGTCTCGTCTCGAAAATATTCGTTTGTCAAAGGGACACATGATCAATCTCGTCTCGTCTCGAATTTTTAAAAGCCTGTCCCGTCTCGTCCCGTGGGCAACACTAATTTTCTTCTAGTTTTTACAACAAAAATATGAATTCTTCTCTTGAGTATTGTAAATTTGAATCATGTTCTATTAACTTTTCTAATAGTATCTTTACAGTGTAGTAAACTGCAAGGTAGGTATAACGAGTAAACTAAATTCTGGCATAATTTTCATAGCAAGGATTTGTAATTCCTCGTAACCAACGAAAATGAGAATGCATATGAATCAGCACTCTATATGTAATGTTTATTTATTTGTTTGTTTGTTATATAAGAGTGTAGACAAACAAATACAGCTTTAAAAGCTTACTCATGCCATTTTGTACACGATAAAATGAACATACATGCTACATACAAACTGATATAACTTCGATCACTTCTTAGAAAAAAATGTGTTCTTGTGAAACAGAAAACGTTCAAAGTTATTTGTATCAACAATGATTACAGAGATAGAGCTGGATAATTCATTTCCTCAGGAAAAATTGTCACGAACATCGGAAATATTTGACCTAGAACGCTCTCATTTTGTGTCTCCATCGGTTAACTAGTGAGCATTATAGCCTTGTGATCACGAAGTCCCGGATTCGGTTTCCGATGTCGACTTATTCAAGTGTCTAGTAAATATAGTCCAAATTAATGCACTTGTGCTAGACTTTGTTTTATTATTTTACTACTTGACAAAAGACTGCTCGAACATATTTGTTATATATATATATATATAATTTAGTCACCTTTAGTTACCTTATAATCAAAAGATTATTGGGTTCGTTTCCTGGTGGAGGTACATTGTACAGTGGTTCAGATTCCACTTTGAAGGTCTGGTCTCGATTTGGTGATATGACCAACCTGAAGGAATCGTTAATGTGAATATTGTGCGTATCACCACCTTCGATTCCTTTGAGGAAAACTCCCGGGAGGAATCGAGGCTGATGTGACCGCGAAGTGGAGCGTACTATAGAGTCCTGTGTGTCTCGAGGATGTTCATTGGAAATTAAGAAGTTAAAATTACTTCCAGCATGCTTCAAGGAAAACAAATAAATATATCTGTTAACTTGGCCTTTATTACACGTCTGTTGAAAACAAATTTCAAAATATGAAGGGCTCGGTGCAACAAGGAGCTAACCCTCAAAAAGTTGTTTTCGAGATATTAGCATTTGAAAGTTTGAAAAAATCCATAAATCTGAATTTTGTTTGTATTATCGTATAGTTGATTTCAAAAGCATGTCTGAAGTTTCCAGTTTACATGGACACATTCAAATGTGGTACAATTATTGCAAAGATGATTAAATTAGGTTTCTTTCAGTATATTGTTTCCCATTGTTGGTTAGATCCTTATTGCATCACAATCTTCGGTGTCAGTTCTGTGGAATAACAACAAACAAGAATACGTGACCATTATATTGTGAACAAAAAAATATACATAAGAATGAAAAATCAAAGTTAATTTTGTAGGGAGAAAAAAATGACATACAAGTTTAATTCATATGCAGTGTTAACCGAAATATTCTCAGCACTGACACCAAATAGTGGCATATGAATGCAGGTCGTTCAAACTATTCTGAATTCAACTGATCCAGGCCCTCCTAATGTATCAGTAATCAAGTCCATCCAGAATTTCTGCACTCTCCTCGGCAGCTACTTCCGTATATGGTATGTTGGAGGGATCCATTCCAACAGGGACATTATGTCTGAATATTTCCAGACATCTATGGGAATCTGTTCCTTGTACTTGCATGGCAAATCACTTAGGTGTACCTCTGGCAGTGGACGGTCTCTTTTCTTTAGGGTGCACCTAGCCCATACTGGCGCATCTTTCTGGTATAACTCTCAGGCAGAATATGGCGAGTAGCGGATTCCATCATGAACACCGCAGCCTCTTTAAACTTGAGGGGCTCCTTACCATCTGTGGTGGTTTTCTTGGTAATTGATGCCACAAGTGATGTGAGATCCTTGAAGTCGGTTTGCTGCATGCGTGTTACATGAAATTTCTTCTTTCTGTTTGCACTGTTGATCACATCTGCCCATTCATCTGTTGTATATTGTGCTATTATAGGAAAATATGAATGACCCCCTGGAAGATTGTCTCATTGTGTAGGAACGTTTCGTATTCTGAATTCTAATATTTTGCATGAGGTATGTGTTCTGTGTTGCATAATCAGCCAAGTCCCAGAATGAGTGAAAAATGAACTCTGCATCCCCCTTAATTTTGTTCCAGCATTTCTTTGGACAAGTACATGGCTCACCTATCTTCCTGGCTGGAACAACATCCTTTGTGTGCCCGGATGTGTACTGATCCCCTTTATTTCTTCTTCTCTTCCGTTTCACTCTCTCCCAGTTAACCTGGTCGCATCGTCTCTTTCTGGTTGGGGGATTTTTCACAGCAGATCGCTCTGTCGTCCTTGTGATGTGAAGGTCATTCTGAAATGGATCAGAGTAACAAATTTATTTGAAAATGTAAACTACCACTAAGCAATAACAGTCCAATCCACTCGACAAACAGAAATTTCCGAAACACATCATTTTTGCAAATGACAAAACAATTCTGATTATTTATCTTTACATTATTTCTACAATACCTTTCCTGTTGATTGATTGATTGATTTGTTGTTTTAAGTCTACGTTATGCACAGTAAGGCTAATCGGGACAGGACCTACAGTTTAAAGTGGAATCCGAACAACTATGTGCCTCCACCGGGAATTGTACCTGTGGCTTGACACCTTGTTGCACAGAACTTTCCGTTCGTATGTTCCTTTCGAAGAAGGGTACCATTTGATTGGGCGCGAATGTGACACAGCACCAGCACCACCTCTTGGTGAATGCAGCAGACGTTCATGCCGCACGTACTGCACGGTGTATCTCAATTTTGACAGAAGTGAGGGTTAGCTCCTTATTGCACCGAGCCCTTCATATACTAAAGTTAACAGAAATCCTTTGGAACCATTCTCTTGTTCCATTAAACACATAAGTCAACTTAAATACACAGAACAACTATCTACTGTTTTACCAATTAGATCTAATGAACTCTACCTTTACATTAATGAAGTGAGTGAACGTGCAGTGTATCTGTTCGGCGTGCTACCCAGAACTCGAGTGTTCCAGCCTTCCTGGACGCTCTTGAACACTCGAGCTCGTATTGCGCAGCACAAATCAGATCACGTCTGACGTCATATCTACTTCGTATATTCAACCCTAGAGTTCGCTAGTTAACACAAATATATTAAAGCCACTTAACAAGAATATTTAATATTTCTTAAAAATCTAAGCGATATGTTTGCAATGTTACATTTTATATTACAACATATTCCGTGCCCTTCCCCGAAAAGAAAGTGGACTTAAAACAGAAACTCAAACGCAATGTCACCTGCCGTTCTCCGTGGCGGAATGGTTAGCATATCGCGCTACGACGCCAGGGGTCCCAGGTTCGAATCCCGGCCTGGGCATTGATGTTTGTGAGTGTCCATTCATCAATTTTATCATGTCATCACTCATCCCCATCTTCGCAACTTAGCCAAAAGTGGCACAAAAAGCGAAGTAAAATAAAGCAAATCAATCAATCAATAAAGCAAAGCGAAGATATGTCACCTTTTCACATCGTCCAAACTCATCAAGTGCTGTACTTGAAACAGCAGATTAACATAGCGTCAGTCACAGACCTTCGAATTATGGCATTGCGGTAATTTGAAACGATAATTAATTTCTCGAATTTTCTGCACGGAGTTAAACTGGGAACCAAACGTAATCCTCAGTGAATGAGGTTTCATTTAGAAACTCTAGTGTGTATGTACCAGGTAGCCATAATTAGAGTTCCTCTACAGAGCCTTCTGGAGTCCGTTAATAGCATCGGATTGCGGTGAAACTTGGTACAGAGGCTATGGAGGCCATGTGAAAGCGAATGCTGACAAAAAATCGTTCAGATTTTCATTACGAGGTTGAAATGTGGCACTTAAATATCGTACACAGTAACATCCAGCTATTGAATCATGGATCACGGTGTCTTACACTTTCAAAGGGTCATTTGCGTTCAAAGAGCTCATATTGAACACTTCCTTACTGACATAAACTAAAAATAAAGCTGGTTGTTGTTTTTCCAGCATCATATTTTCACCTGGTGGTGAAAAATTGAACAATTTTTTTCATCACCTTAGCTTCCACAATGTCTCCATAACCTCTATACCAAGTTTCAGCGCAATTTGTTGGTTCGAACGGGCTCCAGGGGGCTATGAGTAGAGGAGATTTAATTTATGGCTACCTGGTATCACAAGAATATCATGTTATACGCCATCAAATGTAGTGTTGCACGAGTTTTGAAACTATCCTTATAAAGTTATAATCTTGTTTTTTGACGTTGGTGGTTTCTGCCCGTTGAAAAGCTATACCCGGCGCCTGCACCACACGAACTTTATTGACGTTGCCGCTACTTGGGTAAGAAGTTCCCGTGTTTACAATTTACACTTCCGACACAGCCCCTAGGCGGTGTTCAACAAAGCTGGATACAATACACTTCTCTTCCTCCTCCTCCAGGAAAAAAGAGTTCCGAGGGGGGAGAGAGAACTCCAGCTCCAAGGTGCGAATGTACACATTCTCCAGAGTGGCCTGGAGCTTCTTAAGACAAACGGAGACACAGATCGGATGATACCAGTGAACAAATATCTCCGTCGAAGTGACTCGTCTCCCCCCAAAGCCACAGACTGCTGCAAACTTCCACAAAGAGGGTGCTTAGGGTCTGTAGAGATCTATGTACACGGTAGTATGGAGTGTTTAGCCTGAAGTCATGCTTCGTGGCCGCGAAGAGCTGAGCGAAAAACCTACTTTGTAAGTGCAATTCCTATCGCGTTGGCCGGTAGTATGAGAGCAATTTAGAATCAAAGGAAGATGCCAAAAATATAGATCATAAAATATGACTTCAAAGTCAACAGAGTCATTCCGTAATTTTGAAGAGTCGCTGCCACGTTAATATAAAACTTTACACTGTCGTTATATTAATGAGTAACCTGCAGGCAAGATGGACTACAATTACAGGACTTACTGTAACCTAAACTATCTCGATTGGTCCGTTTGTTGATATGTATATCAACAATTCTGTTTCAGACACGTTTGACATATCAGAAATTAAAATAGCCTATCGTGTTACAAGGATTCAAGAAAGGCTCTTGAATCCAAATCTCGATATGTGTGTGTGTGTGTGCGGGGGGTGTATCTGTGTATATACATACGCTCCTTTGCGTAAATCTCCATGGTCGCAGCAAATATCTTGTTACTTTCGTTCTATTCCTAATCCTAAAGATTTTTATTTTTATTTTCGCTTTCAGTGTTCGAACATTAAACTGACCTATTTGCAATAAAGAATATTCCATTCTATTCCCTTAATTACGTCTTTGCTTATGAAGAATTTTCTCTTTATATTTTTTCCTACTCTTCCCTCCAAGGGTAAGGAAGCCGCTCTTTACCCCTTAGCTCTGTTTCACGGTGAAGAAGGCTTTGTGATGGTTTCGCCAAGAACACCTTGTGAGACTTCGCGTACTGTATCGCTATGATGAAGAAATTCTTTGTGATAATTTCACCCTATGTGTCAATGGTCTAGAACACTTTGTGATAATTTTACCCCTTATCTCAAAAGTATAGAATGCCCTGTGATAATTTGACCCTAAATCTCAATTGTGTAGAATGTTTTGTGATAATTTTACCCTATATTCCAATGGTGTAGAATGCTTTGTGATAATTTGACCCAAAATTTCAATGGTGTAGAATGTTTTGTGATAATTTTGCCCTATATTCCAATGGTGTAGAATGCTTTGTGATAATTTTATCCTAAATCTCAATGGTGTAGAATGTTTTGTGATAATTTTACCCTATATTCCAATGGTGTAGAATGCTTTGTGATAATTTTATCCTAAATCTCAATGGTGTAGAATGTTTTGTGATAATTTTACCCTATATTCTAATGGTGTAGAATGCTTTGTGATAATTTTACCCTAAATCGCAATGGTGTAGAATATTTTGTGATAATTTTACCCTATATTCCAATGGTGTAGAATGCTTTGTGATAATTGTACCCTAAATCTCAATGGTGTAGAATGTTTTATGATAATTTTATCCTATATTCCAATAGCGTACAATGCTTTGTGATAATTTTACCCCGTATTCTAATTGAGTAGAAAGCTTTGTGATACCTTGCCCTGTTTACCAGTGCTGAAGAATGTTTTGTTACTGATTTGCCGTATCACGTAGTGGTGAAGAATTATTTGTGGCACTTTTGCCCTATATCCGAACTGTATAAAACTACTACGAAAATAGTTTTTCCGTACTGCAATGGTTCAGAATTCTTTGTGAAACATACTGCCTATTCTCCCGTGGTGGAGAATTTTTGCCTGCTACCTTCTTGGCTTATGTTTCAATAATGAAGACTTCGGTGACATTCAGAGGAGTAAGAAGTTAACACTTCTTAGTATAGAAGTTCCGTCAAAGTTTCCGAAAAACGAAACCTTAACAGAATAGCTACCATGTCTGTACAAAGATGCTCTTTCTACCAGCATCCACGTTCGGTCCATATCTTACAAAGCGTCACTGCAGTGGCTTAATAACAGGCTTCCTTGCCATCCTCGGCGTACAATCCCGTAATCCGTTTATCCAATTCTGCCAAAGTTAAGGGCGTAAACTTGCACGAATCACTTCTCCTCCGTCTCCGTAGTCGAGGAGGCGGCGAATTAGCTCTCGCCTTCGATGGAGAAGTGTTTTGTTTGTTAAGTTGCAACGGAACTTGCGAGTCGAAGAATAACCAGCGTAGGACACAGCTAATTACGTTCCCTCGCTCCAGACAGACGCAACAATGGTTGTAGGATGTAATTAATTAAGGCGTTGTTAAAATCGGGCGGCCTTGCTCTGTAATTGGACAGCTTGTTAGGGTTGGTGGCTGTAAAGTCTCGTGACACCTCTATACACTTCTGTTTCGCGTCTTCCTCCCCTCAACCCTTACTTCCACTGTACGCATCCGAAGAAAGAGGCAAACAGAAGAGAATCTGGAGATTTTTCCTGTTTTGCGCTAGTTCTACGACAAGTGGACTCCTTGCTAACAAAGCACACATTGGGGACCGTTCTGATATTGTATCTGAAGGGTGGTGTTGTTGTAAAGCCTCAATCGCAACATCTGCTAACTAGGCCTCTTGAAACTGAAGAACGCGACCTCTATTATTGTCCAAAAGGCAAGATGTGCAAGGGTGATGTAGAATTTTCCACGTTTCGAAATACGTATTTTGAGAATTATTATTTGAAATAGCAGGCGTGCATCTAGAAATGGGGATTCCAGATTCCACACCAAATGTAAGGGTTTAGACGCGAGACTGGATTAAAATATTCATAATGAACTGAATAATTATGAAGTACTTTGTGGTGTCTGCTAACAAATGAAGAAACGAGCTATATAGCCTGAATAGATGAAAAGCATTAACGAAAATGCATTATGTGTGTGACGCTTTAAAAATGTAGAAAAAATTAACTTCATTTGTCTGTAAAGCATATATATTACAGATGCTAATAATTCTTGTTGTTGAAATATGAAAATTATATACACTCATAAACATTTCAACCTTAATGCAATAAAATAACAATAATAATTTCCAGATTAATTAATTTTGTTATTTACATGGCGTGGAACATAAAATAGGGAGATAACAACATACATTCATTACTCACGTTATTTCTGGTATTTTTTTTAAACAGCTATTCCGCGAACCAAAAAGTGAAAGCCAATAGAGAGATACAAGATTTGTAAGATAAAAATGTTCTTTCCAGCTGATGCAAAATTAAGTATTTGATTATATTTTATGTGCTTATTATTAGAGTGCGGAATTATAGGCACTAAACCCTCTCAAATAGGCAGGCGAATAGACAACAAAAATGATGAAAATAAGCACGTAAAAAGCACTATAAAATGTAAATAAGATACTAAAATGTGCACTTAAAAAGGTATCCTAAAATAGAAAGGACACTAAAATAGGCATTGAAGATGAACTTACTTTAATTTTCCAATGAAAAGTTATAATGTATTACATCACAATTTATAATTTAGCATTACAGTTTTTCGTACATATAAATTCATTTATCATTACAGTTTTTCGTACATATAAATTACATATACATTCACAAACTATTATCACTCATTTGAAGAAAATTCACCTCTGCAGAGAATTGTCACTTAAAATAATTCTGACAAATAACATCTGCTAACAATTGTGTCATTTTGAACAAGTGCCAAAATTGCTCACAAGTGATGAAAAAACAACTTGCACTTTATTAACAAAAGAATATTTCAAAGAACGTTACAATTAAAATTTCTCTGAAGATATAAACTTGCGTTACCTACTGTGCTAACTGCACACAAATATTTCACAAACAATTGACAATAGTTCGAAAATAATCCTCATTTGTAGGGAAGCTAGGGTAACATAGCCTAGTTAATTTAAAACACTTACCGGTACATTATTTTATTTTTGTACGAGTATGTGTCCTGTTTATCTGTGTATGCACATGAAATTTTTGAATAAATATCATCGTTCGACTTATTCAAAACTTTCCCATGTGAGAAAGAAATATTAATTTGAAAAGTAATTTAACAGTTAAACTCTACATCCTTCATACAAGCTTGACAGAATAACTTTTTAGTCAATAGTACAGCAAGCTTCTGCTGTAATCCATTTTTTAAATTAATACACTTTTGTCCACCTTGTCCGTTAGCATTTTGAAACACACTGCATCTCTCCAGATAACCACCACCTTAATTCCTTTCACATGCACAACAAAGCCAATGAGTGTTGATTGACTCCTATAAGATTTAAGGGGAGGAGATACAGTTACACACCAATTGTGCATTTATTTAAATATCGCCCGAATGGGCACTGCTACTAAAAGAAACTCTGGGTGTATCCAAGATTATGAAATCCTCTCCATGTTGCATGTGGAATCGTTTTTTTATGTAGATTATTAAGCTGGACACGATGTTTGAAAAATATGATGAATAAGAATTTTCGGAATCCCATGTATTAAACAGCGTGACTCACTGTTAGTATATGCAGATGATGTAGACTTACTGGGGGATGATGTAAATACAATTAAGAATAATGCTAAAATATTTTTCAAAGCCGCTAAAGAGATAGGTTTGGAAGTTAGCAAAGAGAAAACTAAATACGTATATGCTTACAGGCCGAAACCAAGTGTTGGGTAATAATCAAATATAATTATTGATAACAACCAGTTTCCAAATTCAAGTACTTAGGAGTAATACTAACAAATGAAAATGATATTAAAGAGGAAATAAAAAGTAGGCTTAATTCAGGAAATGCATGTTACTTTTCTCTTCATAAACTTTTGTCGTCTCGTTTAATATCTAAGAAACTGAAAGCTAAAATATACAAAACAGTAATTTTGCCTGTAATATTATATGGATGCGAAACTTGGTATCTTACATTGAAAGAGGAACATAAGTTGAGAGTATTTGAAAATAATATCCTTAGGAAAATATTTGGGCCTAAATGGGATGAAGAGACAGGTGAGTTGAGAAGGTTACATAATTTGTATTCGTGTCCAGATATTATTAGAATGATTAAATCAAGAAGACTTAGGTGTGCAGGCCATGTGGCACGAATGGGAGAGGAAAGAAGAGTTTACAGGATTCTTGTTGGGAAACCTGATGGTAAGAAACCAGTAGGTAGACCAAGACGAAGATGGAGGGAAAATGTTGAGATGGACCTAAAGGAAATTGAGAGGGATGGAAAAGAGTATATAGATCTTGCTCAGGATAGGGACAGGTGGAAGGCCTGTGTTGCTGCAGCCATGAACCTTCGGGTTTAAGAAGGCTAGAGAGTTAGTTAGTTAGTTTCATGTTTTCCTTATGGGGAATCAACTTCAATATCAAGTTAAGGCTAATCAAATGGAAGTTTCGACTTTTCCGCTGGTGAACTGTATCTTCAAACTGCCCTCTTCCAGTTGACATATTTTTCAATTCCATCGGAAGTTTTATATTTCCAAGAAAAAGAATCAAATCATACTCCCATATGATCAATGCTTTTCCCCTTGCCTTCAGGCAGTGTTGCCAAACCTGATGCGCATAAATGTACTAAATTTCACCTTAAATGGAGTTGAAACTGACTTTCATGGAGCTAGATTTACGAAGGCTGGAAAAAGTGCCTCCTAGGGTAATGTTAGTTTCCAAAGGAGTGGGGGCACTGCTATTATCGTTAACTCTAAATTGATGACAATTTATTATTAGTTTTCAACATCTAGATCCGGCGGCATTGCCCATCTCAATAATCCAACGATTGTCGTATGAAATCGAAAATAAAGAATTCCCTGATAACAATATTATGTCAATTTCACGTCAAACACGGAGCTATAAAGAGGTAGCTGGGGAGATAAGAGTGAGCGAGACGACGCAGCCACTATAACAATATCACGTCACGTGCAAAATGTATAATCATGACAAAAGTTGGTCTATGTGGGTCAGAACCAGTGATGGCATCATAGTGTGCCACGGGGGAGGGCGTCCCAGTTCACAATCGAACGAGTGCACCAAAGAGCCAGATCTGGCTCCAAGAGATCTAAGTTGGCACAGTGCCACGGACGAAAGAGCTTGGGAAGAGCCCCGTGGTGACTGTATCGCATGCCCTTAAGCTTGAAAAAGACGAGGGGCGGGTTGGCGTGGTTTTGTCCAAGAGAACGAATCAAATCATACTCCCATATGATCAATGCTTTTTTCCTTGCCTCCTGGCAGTGTTGCCAAACCTGATGTGTCCCCAACCAGTTGTCCATTTTTCTTCCGCTGATTAAGATCTGACATCCGCTGCGCGACCCTCAAATCTGGCGAATACCAGATTTCATTCAGTTCAGTATAAACAAAGGTTTACCTTCTTCAGTAGTATTGCAGTAGAAACAGATTTTAAACAGGGGGGTTGTTGAGCACAGTTAATGCACAAGCACGATCTCACATCACACGATAGAACTGTACTATTGTAAATGTTCATCATTTACTTTTACACGCTTCTAATATATGTAAATTTAAATGTCTATAGAAATTAAATGGATAACTTAAAAACTCGTAAACCATCTTCGAGCAAAATAAATGTTGTCCCATTTTTAGAAAATTTAAAAAACCCTCAAATTTAAGAATACTCTCACGTGAAATTTGGTTGCAGAGGAGTCCAACAGATGTCAGCACAGTGTAGTTCTCTGCACAAAACTGATTGGTGTGAATGGAATGGTTATTTGGCACTGTAAATAAGTTATGAATTGTAATTTAATGGTTGATGATGATAGCAGACACTACTTTTTATGGATTTCAAAAAAAATATGGTGACGAATGTAAGTGCAGTGTTGTCTCTGTTTTGTATCGTGTTCAGACTCCGTATGTAAGGTAAAGGTATATTATTGTTCAGTACAAAATATATGAATTTAGGGTCGTTATATGAAAAATTGTACTCTATAACAACTTGAAGAAGGAATTAAATTGTTGAACAAGGATAACAAATCAAATTTGTAATATTTCGATTGATAGAATAATATATTGGTGCGTTGAAGGAGGTCAGATGTGGGACCAAAGCGAGGAAGAATGAGGTAAGATGCTGGAAATTGGTGACTATCCTTTACTATTAACTATCCTTAAAATACACTAAAAATGAGTTTTGCATTCAGCATTAAAGTTAATTCTTTCGTTCAATCAATTTTTGGACCTTCCTGGTTATAGAACACAACAGCATCAGAGGCTTGAGGCAACACCAGTAGTAATGGATGGATGCTATAAATCGGAATTTTACTTTGTTTTTCATCCCCATTCGGTTGCAAGAAAGAATATCCTCAGCTAGTCCTCAACATTGTGACCACAAGCGTAGCACGGAGTTTATCGTCGGGGGTTAGGGTTGAAGTTGATCAGTGTAATGTCAATGACATATATTGCCGCACGTGTTGAACCCAGGACCCCTGGCGTCGTAGCGCGCTATGCTAACCACTCCGCTACGGAGGCCGGGGGGTGCTATCGCATCCTGCAATATAAATATACAGTGTGGTGCAATTTATAGCTTGAGTTTCTCGGTGACGTTTTGAAGTACTAGCTAAATTGATTGACGGATTGAGTTTGTGATTTAAGTCCACTTTATGCACAGTAAGACTAATCGGGACTGGACCTACAGTTTAAAGTGGGATCCGAACCACTATGTGCACCCACCGAGTATCGAACCCGGGATCCCTTGATTACACGTCGACGACGTTACCAATACACTATCAGGAAGGCCGTACTAGCTAAACGTTCGCTTCATACATATCAGGGCTACTTGGAAGCTATAATCCCACAGTCGGCCTTCGTGGAGAAGTGATCAGCGCAGCGCGCTACGACGCCAGAGGTCTCGGGTTCGAATCCCGATTAGGTCGTATAATCTCTTACACCTTTTATTTCCCTGAACAAATTTAAAACAAGAAGAGAAGGGAATTACATTATCTGTGCAGTGGAAGTTATTCAACTTTATGGCTTTAGATGGTTCATACGGTCAATTTGAAAGTTTTAATAACAATTATTTTGAGTAAGTACGAGGGACGTTCCGAAAGTTAGTTTCTTCATTTTTTCACAGGGAAGCTTTATTACAAACAGAAGAATACAATGTCACAACAAAATACAATCTTTTGGCTATTTCTCCACATAGTCGCCGCCGACATTGATACACTTGTCGTACTGTGAAATCAATTTCAAGAAACCCTCCTGGTAAAAATCGGTGCCCAGTGATTTAAGGAAGTTCTTCACAGCCTCTTGCAGCTCTTCGTTGTTTCCGAAGTGACGTCCCGATAGTGCTGACTTCAACGCAGGAAAAAGGTGGAAGTCTGATGGGGTAAGATCGGGGCTGTAGGCCGGTTGATTCAATCTCTCCCACCCCAGACGACGAATGTGTTCTGCAGTGATCCTTGCTTCATTGAACATTGAACACCAGCGCCCAGCCATCTAACGGAACATGACGTCGTCTCCATAGACGCTCTGTAGACGTCGATGAATATCTGAAACACTAGTCGCACGTGCCCATTCATAGCGCACCACAGCACGCACTTTCATTTGTGACCACGTTTCCAGCACACGTCTTTATGCTATACTGGTTTGCACTCGAATGAGCCGAATGAGCTCGGGCACGACGGTCTGCTGCTAGTCACGGGGGTGAAACTCTAATGACTCGAGCTGTGGTCTTCGTGACGTCAGCGATGTTAGCGACATCTATTGGTAGTACACCGAAGTTATGCGCTTCTCAGTCGCAAAGTATTTCATAGTTCTACGCTATATGTCACGCCATCGTCAACTAACAGTGAAACAAACCACAATATACATTTGCTGATCCTAGTTACATTGAACGTTTTTACAAGCTTGATAACTCGATCTTGAGGGGAAAAAGAAAAAAATCGAGGTATCATGGATTTCGACTTACCAAGGTTCGCGTTATTGAGGGATAAAATCGCCGACTTCGAGTTATAGAGGTCTAAACACATTAACAATGATGGTTACATACACGGCAGGGCAGTAGCGTACGCAGGATTTCATCAAGGGGGGTGTTATTTCTAAAACTTTTTTCCAAATTCACATTACCATTGTTTTATTATACTTTAATTAAATAATAATAATCACAATTAATTAATAATACTTATAATTAATTTATTAGCTGAATTAATACTAATAATACTACTAATACCACTACTACTACTATTAAGTAGTAGAGATCTACATAAATATAGTATTTATGAAAACAATAGAACGAAATTACTTTCTGGTCATTCGATTTTTATCAAATCCTGGGAGCATTTGTTTTTGTTTCTTTGTTACGAAATAATTGTCTGGTCAAAGAGGTGAGACATTTCAAGGGTGAAGAAGATCCATAAATACAAGCAAATATATTAAAATAAATTGAAATAATCAAAGTACGGGACTCATCCAAGGAGCTGCGGTGATCTGGTCGGTAGAACGTCTGACAAGTGACAATCATGCGGGAGATCCCGATTCGATTCCCGAAATTGGTTGAAATTTTTCCGGCTTTTTCCCCGCATAAATGTCCCCGATAATTCACATCTGTATTATCTCGCTGTTCTTGCCAACAAAACATTATACAATAGTTAAGCTTATTGTCGTTTGAATAATTGTCTAGTCAACAAGGTGAGACATTTTAAAGAGAGACATTCAAACGCGCTGCGGTAAACATGGGAAGGCGAATTGGTGACTGTGTTCTTGTCCGCCTAGCCTTTGTCTATACATTAGCCTCTTATAACGTACCAATAACTTTATTTAGTTAATCCTCATTGTTCACACAAAACAAAATACATGTTCGTTGAACACTGGCGTACGTAGAGGAATGGCCGATGGTGTTCCAGCCCCTACCAAATTTTGAGAAAATCAGAATTTTCAAATAAAAGTCCGTTAAGAACTTTAAAAAATCAAAATGTGTAAATGAGAAACCTCTTTTAAAGTGAATCACGATTAACATTTTTGTCTTTGAATACAATTTTAATAGACTGAAAAGCTCCAAAAATACGAAATATTTTATTATGCATCCTGCCCTCCAAAACGAAGCCATGTGCTATCCACATTTACTATTCTAGCCCCTTCCGAAAAAAAACACTGCGTACGCCAGTGTATTGAACATTGTTGCAACTGAGATACAAAACAACTTTTTTCTCTTTTAAATCATAGTCTAACCTAACCTCATAAACTCGTGGTTATTTTCAAGGCATCACTCTGATTGACGCGTGTGTTTGGAATGCTGTGCTTTTCTCCATGCTGGATGGAAATAATAATTCAAATTATTATTATTATTGTTAGTAGTAGTAGTAGTAGTAGTAGTAGTAGTAGTAGTAGTAGTAGTAGTAGTAGTAGTAGTAGTAGTAGAAGTAGTAATAGTAATATTATTGTCCCAGATCTTTGACTGTAAAAAATTGGCCATTTTTTCCAGAGCATTTTTCATAATATTTCACAAGCTCAGGGGGGGGGTTCAACCCCGTAACCCCCCCTTGCGTACGCCACTGCCGGCAGGGTGGGGGGCGTTCAAGTCCCGACACGATTGTTGATCACTGACATTGTACGTACGCACCCTACACTTCGACTTATTGCGGTCCGTGCTACTAAAACTTCGAGTTATAGAGGTGATTAGAATTTAACTTAGACTCATAAGAGTTTTTCATACTCTGCCTTCGAGTTATTGAGTTCGAGCGGCATCCCATAAACTGTACAAAATTCGTCTTATCAAGGTTTTATTCGAGTTGTTGAGTTAAAATTAGTATTGAGTGTTATGGACAATTCAAGGGGATTACAAAAAAATCGACTTATCAAGGAATTCAAGATGTTGAGGTTCGAGTTTTCAAGGTTCCACTGTACTTGAAAGTTTTCACAGGAATATCTCCAGAAGAAGTCTTGAATTTTAAGTTTGTTTGTGTTTGTGTTATGCACATATAGGCCAGTTGGGACTGTCCCAGCTGGTTAAAATGGGTAAAGCAGGTAAAAAATCACACCATCCAATGCTTGAAATGGACAACGATGTTGGGGGGTATCTCCAAGGTAGAAATATCTACGCAAAGCATCCCCACCTGTCCTATTTTATAATGTATTTTTTTAAAACATAGGAGCATTCAACAACTGAACTCATGGCTCGAGCAAACATTCCATTCCATTTCGAACACACTCTCCACCAGTGTGATATCGAACCCGACACACCTTGATTACATGGCAACGAAGTTACCATTACGCCATCCGGGATGCGATGTGGTCTTATGCAACATGTGCATTATGTAACACAGTGTTGAACTTCTTTCTTTGAATAAGGAACACGATAAATCTGATCAAGTGTTCCATTTGAAATAGATTCCCTCATCTAAATCTGGCCTTTAGTTCCCAAAGAATACTGTAGACATCTTATAACTAATTATTTATTAATTAGTATTAGTTGTGAAATTATATCTAATCCTTGGTATTTGCTGCTTGTAATATGAAGCTTATATTACACAGCACTTCACATTGATATTTATTTCCACAAAGCATTTTTTCTGTCATCCAGTGCTCGGCTCATTTTCTGTGGTAGAGTTAGCAACACTCATTTAACGTTCGCCAGCCCCCGCGAGCACAGCTTTGAATCTGAAATAACCGCTCGGCCGCCACCACCGCCAGTTGGACAATGGACGTGGATGGACAAGGGTCGATGGTGCCACGTGATGTATGGAGGCTGCTTTGTTTTGGACTCGTTAGCAACGACAGTGGGTGGATGCTGTTTAATGCACTGTTATCGTTATCTATAGCTGCAAAATAAGTTATTTCGCTCATGCTTACATTGAAGAGAATATGATATTAACAGTAGGATATTTAAAAGGTAAAAAGGAGAAACTTTGAAAATTTTTGAAATACATTTGTTGCAACAATCGGTACAACCCCTCCCCTCCCTCTCCTCTACACAGCCTGCCATCTAGCGTGCCCACAGAGAAGCAAATCGGCAACATAGTTGGGTGCACTGCCAATAGGTGTTGCCAGTTTCGCCCGTGACGTATTAAGACCACAGATTATAACATTGAGTTCGGAGGTCTCTCTAGTAGTTTGTCTATGGTCTGCTGCTTATCTCTATTCTTCGGCACTCTGCGCATGCGCCATGGCTCCTTTGTTCTCGCTCCTCCCGTCGTGAATAGGAAATATTGTCTGTTGTTATGGCAATGTGTTTCCTCATTTGTAATACAGCTTCCCTGTGAAAAAAAAATGACGAAACTTACTTTCGAAATGTCCCTCGTATAAATACCACAATCCTTTAATTACAAAACCTATCACAAATGTACGTGATAATACCAAAAGTTCAACTTCATTTTCCAGTCAACAAGAAAAATCCTATACATATATCATTCTCCCATTACTTTCATTTATACAGGGTGTCATTTTAATGGCGCCCACGGACCACGGAAACGTATAGAGGACATCAAAACAAACAACATTTCTCAGTAACATTTTTCTCGTTGATGCATCATTTCGGCGCTACGGTCGTTCAAAAAAGCCCGTTTTGCCGCCTGAATGCTGGCAACCACACACAACATTTGATTGCATTTGTGACGTCATATCCCGTCCTAAAGCGATGCGTTCCAGGGTTGCCAGGAACACTCATATTCTGTGAAAAATGGCATAGCTACAATCAGCCACATTATGTACCGTAAAAGAAAACGAGAAAACACGTTCTTTAACCTAACAGGAAGTAAACAAACGACACGAAAACTGGTAGAAAGAAAACAGAATTCAAGTGGAAGTGGTATATTGGAATTTTGTCTCAGCTTACTCGTACACGTCAAATGTTTGCAAATCTAGTTACCAAGTTGGCATCTACAATTTAGTCTATCCACTTCGTCCTTCTGATACTAGTTGTCTGTGACACACTGAACACATGACAAAATAGAAATAAAAGAACTCAAAATTCCAAAAGTAAGCAACACATACTATAATGTATATGCAGGGCATTATGAGGCAAGTGAAAAAAATGGTTGAAAAAAACAGGGATATAAGTAGTAGTAATACAAACTCTCCGACGACTGTGTTTATCTATGCACTGGATACACATGTAATGTAAGGTGCGTTGCAAAATGATAAGAACGGTACCGCAGATAGCAAAATGGGGAAAACAAAAAGCAAACGAAAAATAAAAACGATGGCCACGGACACAGATAGACGTGTGTATTATACGAAAGCAGTTACTGTTCGCGCAGACGGGTATATGTACGAGCAAGTACGAAAACATGGCACATGAGGTCGGCCGAGTGTTGCAAAATGATAAGAACGGAGCCAGGTAACGGCTTTCCCGTGACACCAGAGGCAGCGAATGAACACGTCTCAGCACGCACCAACGGCAGACAGTTGTTAACAGTGATTTGCCCAGGAAAGGTGGCGAGGAAGTCGTGCGGACAAGTGTAGTAGAATGGGCCGTGGAAAAGCGTTGTCAGAACGTGAGAAAGGCCAGATATTGGCTTATAAAGAAGAGGGAGTGGCTGCGAATGTGATCGCACGTCGGCTTGGGCGGAGTGCGTGTGTGGTGAACAATTATCTGCGATTAAGGGGACAATATGGTATAAAGAAAGCGCCGGGAAGGCCGCGAAAATTAACGCCGCGGCAGGAACGTTCTGTTGTGAGGAAGTTGGCAGCTGGGAACACATTACTTGGACAGTTGCCTCGCGATCCGAATATGCGTGTACATAAATCCACGCTCTGCAGGACTGTCAAACGGTGCAATCGTCTTCTCTATCGCAAAGCCAAGGTACAGCCACGACTCACTGCACAACATAAAGATCGGCGAGTCGACTGGGCCAGGACTTACGTGACGTGGAAGGAGGAATGGCGGCGTGTCATCTTCGGCGACGAGAAAAAAATCAATTTAGACGGTCCAGATGGCTGGCGGTATTATTGGCACGATCTACGCAAAGAGGAACGGATCTTCTCCAAGCGACAGCAAGGAGGGCAGTCTCGAATGGTGTGGGGTGGCTTCGGATATCATGGCACCACCAACCTAGCATTTCCTACGGGTCGTCTGAATGCACCAGCATACCAAACCATACTGGAGGACAACCTATTGCCTTTTGCTGCACACATAGCTGACACCCCATAGGTGTTACAACAAGACAACGCCACAATACACACCGCTGAATCCACTGTAATGTGGTTTCTGGAGAAGAACGTCTTTGCAATGGCTTGGCCTGCTAATTCTCCAGACGTTAATCCTATGGAGAACCTTTGGGGTATTCTTTGCCGAGCTATATACGCCAATGGTACCCAGTATGACAACATCCACGATCTACGACATGCTATTGTTGCTGCATGGAACGATCTCGATGTTACTCTGTTGCAAACACTCGTGGATAACATGTGTGATCGAGTTTTCCGTATTGTGCACCGACAAGGTTCCTTTATTGGCTAATAAGTGATAGTGTTCGTATCATTTTGTTTGCAACGGTCGGAGTGGCCTGTTTTGTCTTTTTTTCTAAACTGTACATATTGCCCTTGTTGTCACATGCCTGTTACTTTTCAGAACGATTTGTGTGCTCTTTCTGTAATAATACAACCATTGATTATATGTTCGTACTCTTATTTTCGTTACTTTGTACACTTTCCCACAGCGTTCTTATCATTTTGCAACGCACCTTAGTAGTTTGCAACTGAACAGGACAGCATATTCGCTACCGAATCATAATTAGATTGTTACTGTGGTTGTACTTGTTTTAGCCGGAATATAACAACGTGAACCTCGGATACTTCCGTTAATCAGCACAAAAGTACCACAAGGCATCTGGACACAAACCTGTAGATATCAACCTTGCAACGAGATTTGCAAATATTTGACATGTAACTGGGCGTAAACAGCCACATGTAAGCTGTAAGTCCAATAAAATGTATTGTTGTTGATATTTGACATGTAGGCTGAGACAAAATCCGATATTGACACTTCATTTTCAATACGTTTTTACCATTTCTCATATCGTTGGTTCATTTCCCCTACCCCATAGATGACTGCTGACCTTCTGGCTGGTAGGCTATGATGTTCGGTCTACTGGACGCGTTTCTCGCTTCGTTTTACACTTAATCATGTGGTTGGTAGTTTGTTAATTTTCATAAAATTTGTGTGTTCCTTGCAACCCTGTCGTGCGCTGTTTCACCGCAGGAAATGACATCACAGATACGATCAAATGATGTGTGTGATTGCCAGCATCCAGGCGGCAAAACGGGCTTTTTTGAACGGCTGTAGCGTCGAATCGACGCACCAACGAGAAAAATGTTACTGAGAAAAGTTGTTTGTTTTGATGTCCTCTATACGTTTCCGTGGTCCGTGGGCGCCATTAAAATGACACCCTGTATAATTACAATTAGCATTCTTTTAGAAGGAATAACACGTAACGAAAAGTCTGTCCACGTAAATCAGTCAAGCTGTGAATCAGTCTATAGTTAATATGGCTTGAACGAGCCTACTGAAACCCAGCATAAAACCCATCTGACCAACATGACCCGGAGTAATCTACCCTTACTAAACAAATAAGTTACAACAATTCAAACAAGTGAAAAATCTATCAAGGAACTACAAGTAAATTTAAGGCAATCAGGCCATGCAGGCCGAAAAAGAAGTACACGGAGTTACAATATACTCAACCTGTGCAGGGGGTATTCGTCCAGCCTCCAAGTGGGCAAGGTTCTGCTACGCCACACTCTTCACTCATACAGCTCCGAGCTCTGGCAAATGGCAAGCTTTAGTAACATAATTTAAAGTCTACCTGACGTCATTACACGAGACGTAGTATCCTGAAACTCCTACAACCTGAAAAGCTCTTATACTTTCTGGGTTGCATAAAGCACAGGATTCAGCATTTCGTCAGGCAATAATACTCTTGATTAATTGTGACAATGAGAATGAATGATTTAGATTAAATTGAGAAGGAGAGACTCGCAAAGGGACATCCTTGTGCAGGCCGTGACTCGAATCCAGAACTTTGGTGGCTAGATCCTGAGTGCATCACTCAGCGCGATCGGTTAACGGGGACGAGAGATATAACTCCCAGCATCCTTCTGGAGGTTTGGCAGTTTTCATATTTATTTAAGTATTTAAGGACAAGGGGCGGATAGTTTTACTCAAGGGGCACAAAGAGAAGAAAGAGTGGGAGACTTACAATGCATTTCGTTACAGTAAAACTTCTCAATAACGGACATGCCTGGGGGAAAAATAAATGTCCATTATTAAGAAGTGTCCGCTATTCAGAAAAAAGTGTAGGATGTTGCACAATAGCATAAGCATATTACAGTACGTACTTTACGAACATAATGTTTTTTTCCTACATTCAAGGAACAAAATACTGTACGGGGAATTTAAACTTACTAAAGTATCCCTTCATACATTACACATTTCAAAAAAGAAAATACAGTAGCCTACACGTAGTGTAATCCACTTCTCAAGATAACCACAAAGAATACTGTCTACTGTCTGCACTTTTAAAAAGAAATACGTTCGGTGTAACATGAAACAATGTGCGCTAGTTCGAAATACTGGCCATTGTTGTGTGAATTCGAGGAATTGCGACCATTTTCTTTCAGGCTGTCCGTTATTAAGAAGTATTATTTGCGTTGGGAAAGTAGTTTTCAGTGTCCGCGTTCGTTATTAAGAATGTCCGTTATTGAGAAGTAATATTGCCATTAAAGCCCATGTATTTCTTTCTGCCGGGAAATTTAAAAATGTCCGTAATTTAGTGGTGTCCGTTAGGAGAAGTTTTACTGCATAAAACAACTGCATAAAGCACATGTACGAAATGGAGAAGGGTTGAAGAAAATACTCGTAATGTCAAACCAGAAATGCTAAAATGTGTTTTTGAAATACACGGGAAACTATTCTTCAATAAAAAAGTAAATGCAAACCTTGATTTCTGAGAAACAGTTTCTTTCCTGTGTGTTAGCTCTGATGTAATTTTGCCCCTGAACATATTTGTAGCTGTACAGAAGGTTCCACAATTTCAATATAGCAGCACCGTTGCGTGGGGTAGCTTTATAACATGTATTGTATTCCTTTGAGCAAGATTCATGCACAGCTGTCATTCGAACAACCAATAGGAACAGAGAATAAGAACAGTATTGATGTAATTTTGGTGGCTATTATCTAGCTTGATAATTGACATAAAGCGCTGTTTGCATCTGTCATATGAGAGGAACACATCGAAAGCTTTTTCATATTCGAGTGCATTTGGATTGAACTGAAATGAATGTACACGTTATGGAGATTTCAGACCGAAGCGACAAGCGACAGCGGGGTTCACACTGAAGTGAATAGCTAACAGCGACACAGGCCCTTCAGTCTATACGCAAGCATAAACAAGAGGCCGAAGCGACACAATGCATGTCATTGAGAAAAAACTGCCCAGTCCGAGCGACAAGCGATAAGTGCAGCTTGTCGTGTCGCTTCGGTTCGAAAAATTACTGCTTGCAAGTGAATGCTTGCTTATGTATGGAGGACCTCGTGCCGCTTCGTTGTGAAACTCCCGTGTCCGTTGTAGCTTCGGTGTGAAACTTTCTTGTAGCTTTGGTATGAATGCCCCCTAATACAAAATTGTACCAAAAATTTGGGACCAAAACGACACGTGGCACATGCCGCTTGGGAACGAGCCAATCAGAAGCAACGTTTCACACCGTAGCAATATCACAGGTCGCACAAGCCTGCGTTCGATTGGTGAAATCCTCAAGCGACACGTGTCGCCTGTCGCTTCGGCGTGAATTCTCTTTGAAGCAAAACATTCACCTTGGATGCACAAATAGAGGCGACATGTGCAGCTTGTCGCGTCTCTTCGGTTCGAAAGGTTGCATTGATTATTGGAGGTAAGTTTTTCAACCGACGTGTGTCGCTTTGCTCTGAAATCTTTCTAAGATACCTCGACGGTTAAAAATGAACATAGTAGATTTAGGATGATGGTACGTCGTATCTTGAGACATGAACAACAACCGTAATTAAAGGAAGGAGAGTGTGTGACAAATCCCCCGAGCATAGGGATTTCTTTTGGAATAATTTTCTGCTATCAGATAAAAACGTAATAAAGGAAATGGACAGTATCCTTGTGTTCTTTACATAAGAGCTTATATGGCCCCGACATTGACTTTTTATATTGTAGAAAAAGAGTAAACTTTGCGGGTTTCGTTTGAGCTAGAGTTTGAAAAAGGCCATCGCTGTTGACAGCTCGACGACCTCTTTGGCCAAAGAGACTAAGAATCTGCTCACGTCTGTTTTCATTGCGACGGTGAAGCTCCAAGCATGTAATTCACTATCAATATGCACGAGATCCTTCCGCGAGGGAGTTTGCTCAGGGACTAATTGCTTCATGGCGCAAAAAGAAAGAAAAGGGGGGAAAAGACTGCGGCTGGACGAAGCTGGAGTAACGATTCAGCCACGAGGGGAAAAAGCATTCTTCACATGAATCGGGCAACCATGTTCTTTTCGTCATCTGCGAATTTCCTGCCCCCTTGCGGTCGGAGTTCTGCGATACGGAGAATTGCCTGGACGACGGTCAACTCACGAAGCGCGGTTTTTCCCTCTTTTCCGATGAAACCAATTGCAGCAGACGCTCCTAGGCGGAAATTACTCGAATCTAAAGGACGTTGAAATGACGTTGAGGATGTATATTTCCCCCAGGGCACAGATTTTCCAGGCGGATGCTAATTTTTTGTTCCAGACGTTTCCGTACCTTACATGAAGCTCTACAGGGGGTTTGTGTGAACAATTTTCAACTTTGCTTAAAGCATTAAGGGCAGGGCAGGTTGTACACTGAATAATTCTTTTAACAGCCTTTAAAAAAGCTTCTACGAGATCGGGATCAGAGTATTCCAGGAGCGCTGGCAAGGAAATTGTCAAAAAATAGCCCACGCATTTCGTTTTATGGGGTAAGACTCAGAACCTATGGGACATTCCTCGTATATCATGTAACGTGCCAGCATTTCATTCATTATATTTACCACGTAGCAAAATGTTACTCATAAGGTACCCGAACCTACATATGGCCTACCTAAGTTTTGCGATGTTTTTTTAGTGGTGTACAAAGTCAGAAAGATAAAACTAGTGGCAAGATTCAAAAGAGGGAACATTTGTGGACGTTTGAAAATTGGAGCTAATTCCAAACAATAACATGGGTGCAGGAAAGATTTTATTAAAAAGTTACATTTAGGCCATGTTCTTTCACATCAAAATATGCAACAGAAATTATAAAGAAAGTACAACTATGTTGTTTTGTAGATAGATAAGTATATTGATACACTCATTTTATTTACATAATGACACATGATATTTGCACAAAGAAATAACATTGTTTACAAACCAATAAACAAGGTAGTGACATGTCACAATTTGTTACCAGAAGACCAGGGATTACACATAACAATCTTGGCAAATGAAAGGTCGTTTATCATCCTTAGTGAGTTCCACACACTCTACCTGAACATAAGAGTAACAAATGTCAAATTTGAGCATGTTTTTCGCGATATATTCCCATGTATACCATGTTGAGTCTACCTCACCTCACATAGTGTTCTTTCTTCCTTCGTTATAGACAGTACTTTAGATTAAAGTCTAAACTAAGTACATTGTTGTAAAGTACAAATTATGAGCTATCATAATATGCACTAGAGACATAACCACCTATCGCTTAGAAAATTTAGTAAGTAATAACTTGACTGTGCAATATTGGATCACGCAGAACACAATCACGAGGTTCAGCTATTTCGCTTCTTTGTCTTCAAGTTACGGTGCTATAGGTACAGCCAACAGCTTCAATGACGTCATTCAGACAGTCTAAAAGACATACTAACGTCATTTGTTGAATTAACCATGTAATAACTTGGGAACAACAAATAGGCCATATTGGCTTCAAGTACCTTATTTTATTGCGAAATAAAATTTATTTCCATTTGATTACATGTATTAGGTCTCAACTCTGTAATACAAAGATGTCTTGTATGGGTATAAGTTGTCAAAACATTACACAAAATCACAATGTGGCCCTTGGAGTAGTGGTAACGTTATCGCCTTGTAATCAAAGGCCCCGGGTTTGATCCCGTGGGAAAAAAGCACAGTGCTTCGGACTGTGCTTAAAACTGTTGGTCCAGTCCATATTAGCCAACTGAGCAAAAAATGTACTTACAACAAAATGTACTCATCTTAACAAGGATCTGGCTACAGCATATCCATTATACAGTATCCACAAGTAGTGTTTACACTCTTTGATTGTTAATAACAGAGAAACTATTAAAGATAACTTGACTGCATTTTTTGTATTTGAATCTGCAATATCTACATTGTGTGTGTATGTGAGCTTGTGTAGGCATTCTGTTGTTTTTAGTTCCATCACAGCTCACCAGGTGGTAGGCATTAGTGTACCCAACGTGGCAGAGGTGAGCAATTTTTCTTTTCAGCAATGTAAGAAGTGTGAAATAACCACCCTGATCTCCCAATTTAACACCGTTAGATCTCTACCTTTGGGAAACTGAAGAACGATGTGTACCCCACAAAGCCATTGTCACTGGATGACATGAAACATGCGATTGACACAACCTGTGCTTCCCTTCCTGTGGAAACCATATCCGATATTTGTTGATTTGTCGATATGTGACACGCAAAACAGTTCATACTTTCTGTTATTAGTGTTCCCATTATTAACGTTCAAAGAGTGTAAACACTATTTTCGGACACCAGTGGCGGATCCATAAATTACTGTTGGGGGGCGAATTTCAGAGTCGGGTACCGAACCGAACCTACAATTGCACTGTTTTATATGAACAATATATGGTTCTTTTAGCCGCAGACAACTATGCTCTACGGAGTAGCTTTTGTAAGGGGTCCAGAGTGAAATAGATGGTTATTTTAGGTAGTCTACTCAGATTGGTCCGTCGAAAGAAACAATCGCGTTCTAGATTATGAATATGTATGGGTTTATAAGCGACATAGGGAGTCCGAATGTGATCGAACCTATCGCTACCAATTTATTTATTACAGACTCAGCTTTTGAAGTTACATAATCCATGTGAAGGTTGCTTTTCTCGTAATTTCACACCTAGATATTTAGCTTCCTTTACTCTTCTAAAACTTTTCTCTGAGTTTCATCTGTGGGTGTTTATTAGCATTCAGCTTACCCTTTAGGCAGGCCCGAATTTCCAAATAGGCCTCATAGGCCCGGGCCAAGAGCGGCACTTTTTCTTTGTTTTAAATTTATAAGGAATACCTAATTCTCGGATTGCCTTTTCTTTTCTCCGGACACACGATGTATAAATATAAGTTAACGAAGAATATTTCTTAAGAGAGATACGCTAGCGGAGCTCGGAACTAGTTTACTAATTTGTTGTTTTAATTACCGACGTTGAAGCTTCGAATGTACAGTATTGAGCTGAGCCGCGTCGGCGATTGCGGCAAGAACGTGGAGCCTGCCGCTTGCTTTTGAAAGACAACACCGGCTTGGCTGCGTTCCAGGAACGCCGTTTCTTGTTACTGCCGGCATTGGCCGCATAACAAAAGCATGTGATTCGCGTTGAATTGTTGAGAATTAAACTGTCGGCGCAAGCATTATTAAAGGGGTTTCGCATTGTACTATTGTAGTTGCTGGAGAAAATTATTCAAGAAGTAGGTGGTGTGCCGCGTCTCGCGTGTGTCAGTGTCCGACGTGCGTTTGTTGGGGTAAGTTTAAAACGTCATTACGCTCATTATGAGTGATCAAAGAGTAAGACTCAGTGGGTCACAATGCAAAAAGAGAAAAGCGGAGAAAGATGAAAAGCAGGAATCATTTCTGAAGAAGGTTCCGAAAATCAGTTCGTTTTATACAGAAATGTAATCAGGAAAAAAGTTAGCAAAGTGCCGTTGATGAGCCCAGTGTGTGTTCCGTCCTATCACTTAAATTAAGTAAAAATAAAAGTCTTCTCTGAAAAACAAGGTAAATGTTAAAATGTAATTTATATAACTTATGTCATATCGCTTTATTACATTTTTTGTATGCAACTATCATTTAATTAATACTGCATGCCGTTAATAGTAAAAATAGTAATACAGAATATGATTATTTTTTTTTTCATACTTGATAAACGGTATGATGGGGGGTGGCAGAGCTTGTTTGGCCTAGGAGCGGCAAAGAGGTAAATCCGGTCCTGCCTTTAGGATTATAAAGTGGGTCTCCTGGGTGGAAATCATCAATTTCACCGTATCACACAAGTCCTCGAAAGAGTTTATCGTAATGCTGGACTTCCTTTTTACACTCTGTTCTTGAATTACCTCTTATATTACAATTATTACGTCGTCTACATAGTCTATTTGTGCTTTAATCCCGAAATATTTCCTAATTTTTCTAGAGATGGTTCCAAGTTTAGATTCCACAATTCTGGACCTAGAATTCGTATCTGTGAACATCCTCGTGTTTCACCAAATACGTGAAGTTTCCTTAATTTTCTGTTGTTTCTGCTCTGTATAATGTTTCTCGATGTTCTCGAACCGCTAAATTATGAGAAGTCAAAAATTGTGTTTATGCTTATCAACCTTTGTAAGCGAACGTTTGGATGTTGTTGTATTCTAAGTAGTTGACGTATTCAAAGTGTAATGTTTCCCTAAAATTTATAACCGGTTAAAATGTTGTAGTTTTATCGGCCACAAAAATTAGCCCTTTCCACTTATCTCTCTCACTTATATTTATTAAATTTAAAAAGATACCCGTAATAATAAGCCCATGGGACGCGAGGCCCCGGGCGCTCGCCCACTTCACCAAACCATTGCTGCGCTTCTGTTATCCCATTGTCACGCTAAACTAAAGATCAGATATGAGAAGTAAAAAGATTTAAGCTACAAAGAAATCAAAACGCATTCTCTGCAGTGGTCTCAGGTTCGATTCCCTTTTAACGCATCTTTTAGACGCGTTCTGATCCAAATTTAAACTGTAGGTCGAGTTCCGATTAGCCTATCATGAGCATAAAGTAGACTTCTCGAGCCTCTTAAACGTGTGATAAAATAACAGAACGAATGAGTCTTGAATAACCCTCAAAATAGAGGGAGGACATTATTATCCTTCTTTTTCTTCTTCTCCTTTTTCTTTCGTTTCCCTCGCAGAAGAAAGAAAAGGCGAGAGAGAAAGAGTTCCTTCCACTTCTCTCTGCTTAGAAAAAAGAGCAGCCTTCATCTTTACGCCCCGCAACAGGTTAAGTTTGCAGCAACTTTTCGCATATATAGACCCAAACGTGCACGCAGAATATAGTTCCGCTGCAATACTGTCGATTTTCTCACTGTCTGTGACATGAACAGCTCGGCTGAGCGCCGTTCTTACGTGGATTAATACATACAACCTGCTGCAAACTTAACCTGTCGCGGGGCTAGACAGAGAGCAAAGGAGGGGGGGGGGGGAGAGGGGGGGGGTACTCTCTCTCCCACACACAGAGAAAGGACGAGAAAGACACTTTCCTTCTTTCTCTCCCTGCCACCAGAGAAGGAGAAGAAGAGAAATGAAGATAAAGGAGGATGGGATGTAAAATGTTAAAATTACGGCATGTGGCTAATTGAAATTTGCCGGCAGATGCACATGCAAGCCTGAAAAAGAAATTCAACTTCAGTTTGGAACACACAAAGGATATAGAAATAAGGGGTTAAAAATTAATATTTCAAAAAAATGGTGAAGCTTCAAATGCATTCAAAATTGGTTGCAATTGTGTGGAATGACCCATGCGCAAGGTACTGTTCGGTAAATTGCCCACGACTATTTTCATTAATTTTCCTCTTGCATCCTACGTGTTTTTAAGAAATTTATTTTCACACATGCTGGTACAGAGATTGTCCAGCAGCTTCGTGGTTATGAAAGAGTTATGTTGTAGAGCAGTCCTTGAGACGAAACTGGTATATTTTTTGCTATGGATACCTCCATAGGTCGACAGTTACTCTTTGTACATGAATATTGAATAGAAGTGCAAACTAGGCGAATAACAGGAGGGATGGGAAACCAAATGTAATCTTGCACCAGGTGTTGAAATCTTTAGCTATGGCTCTGAAGGGGTGCGATATGTATTTAGTCAGAAAAAAACAACATTATATACACACACACACGTAAGAAGCAGGGTTGGCAAAATTTGTTGTTTTTTTAAAAAAGAAACAAAACAAACAGTTTTTTAAACATGTTTTAAACAAGAATGGAAAAAAACCTGTTTTAAACAAATAAAACGTTTAAAACATAATGCCAAGAATTTTCTAAGAATAATGATTAATAAGGGTTCTATTAATCATCCAAGGATGGACTGTGTTCCAATTATAAAGTAAAGGCTTGACTAAGTTCTTAAAATACACATTTATGTTAGTCTTAAAATCTCGCATGTAGGCTGTTCGAGAAAGGCTTTAAGTAATCCACAGTTGCCAGGCCCCACTGAGTCCACGTGGTAGCTAGTTCTTTCTTTTTTTTAAAAAAAAACAACAACATTTTATTGTCAATGCAACTAAATATTGACATTAACAACAATGTGCACATTTTGCAGTGTGTTAGGCGAGGAACAAAATGGTTTCATCCATGTAGTATTCCATTTCAAAAATATTTTAAACGCCTGTCAAAATAAACAGGCAGGTGTTTTAAACGTGACCCACAGGTATTCATCACGATATGTTTCTTTGTTAATTCAATATACATTTTCAGCCACTGAACAGATTTCTATACACAGTAAACAGAATAACACGCATTAAATGAAAAGGCATAGTTACAAAACACGCAAATGACAACAAACTATCAAACATCAAATATCAAAATGTGTTTTAAACAAGTCTAAAAAAATATGTTTAAATGCTTTAACCATTTGTGAAAAAAACAAAGCCATGTGTTTTAATCGTCTAAAATAAGTTGTTTAAAACACATTTGTTTTAAACATGCCAACCCTGGTAGGAAGTCATGAAACCAAGTTTTGAATTCAATCTGAAGAATTTTAACAAACAATCTGAATTGAACAACAAAAACAAATAATGCCCTATGCGCATTATTTGCTCAAGTTCATACCCTATCTGCCGGTTTCAACCTTACAGTCTCTCATTCCGTCACTCAAGAGGTAGCCTGTGATACGAGGGCTGCTGAAAATGTTTCTGCAATCAATATGAAAAAAGACATGTGAAATTCTGGGAATGGCTTTATTCTTTTTCAAAGTATTCACCCTTAAGATCGATACACTTTTGCATATGCTCAAACCAATTTTGAAAGCATTTTTTCCACTATGAAGTTGATTCCTCAGAAACAGCTGTTCGAAATGCGTCAACAGCTGCTTCAGGCGACACAAATCGCTCACCACGCATCTTATTTTTCATGTGCGGGAACAAAAAGAAGTCATTGGGTGATAAATCAGGTGAGTACGGACAATGAGTTATTAATTCGAAATTTTTACTGGACACAAAAATCAACAGCTTGGTGTGCTGAGTGGGAACTCGCGTTGTTGTGGTGAAGAATAATGCGACGATTTGGGTTTATTTTACGCAATTCATTGATGACCTCTGGCAAACAAATTGTTGTATACCACTAAGCAATTACAGTCCTTCGATCTTCTAAAGCTATTGTTGCCACACGTCCGGTATAAACGAAGAAACAAGCAATCATTTGCTTGGCAGCACTCCTCGAATGAACAACTTTTGTTGGTTTCAGCTCACTTTGAAACACTCAAACAGTGGATTGCTGTTTAGTTTCGGGTTCTTATGAATAGATCCAAGTTTCATCCCCTGTAACAATGTAGTATAACCAACTTGCCTCTGTTGAATTTTTTGAGCATTTTACACAAATTTACACGAGCCTGTTTTTGAGCTTCGGTCAAGTTGTGTGGGATCCAACGGCTTGAAAGTTTCTGTACATTCAGATGATCATGCAAAATCGTATGTATTGCTTTCATGTCAATGTTCAAGGATGCCTGAATCTCACGGTATGCCACATGCCAATCTCTCTCAATCATTTCACGCACAGCATCAACATTACTGGCAGCAACAGACGTGGATGGACGACCTTCACGAAATTCATCACTGAGAAATGTGCGACCACACTGGAATTTGGAAAACCAATTGTACACAGTCCTATTGGATGGTGCTTCATTCCCAAAAACCAAATGAAGTCGCTCGATCCATTGTTTTGGTGTTAAATTACATTTGAGATCATAAAAAATCATTGCCCGAAAGTGTTCACGAGAAATTTCCATTTCTCATACAAAACAACTTCTTCAATCTGGTGTGAAAAATAAACGAATAGGCCTAAACAAACAATCAAAGATAATTTAAACATAAAGAAGATCTATTCTTCCGATTTTTATAATAGAGGAACACTAGCTCCACTGTTGGTGGTAGTTTGCAGAAACTTTTCCAGCAACCCTCGTATGCCCAGACCTACTTCAGATATGGGTGAAATGAAATAATAATAATAATAAAGAAGTAATAGAGCTGTACAAACAGTAAGTTCTATTGGATTATTAAGAAAAACAAAAGTATATTTGCATTGTCATTTGATGTACTATATGTCCAGAATGTAAATACACAGTAGCTGTACATAAGTATGGAACTAATTATGGAATGAGTAATTGTTTTTAACATGTAACAATGACACTTTATATTTACAATAGATGAGATACACCACATTGGATAAACGGGTGACAATACATTACCACAGAAGTCTAGTTCTGGGTTGCAGAACTCAAAGTCTTCCAGTTTGTAAAATAAACTAGTGAGAAACAGCAGGTAGGATAACCAAGTTTGCTGATCACATGTAAGACATTTTCAACTTAGTTTATTCGACTGAGAAAGTGAAGTGGTAAAGAACTGGTACCGCTGCACAAAGATTGCAGATCCGAATATTTTGTAGAACACTTTTTTTTCTTTCTTTCCTTTTGGGGATTTACTTAAATTAATGTATTGTCAACATATATAGGTGTTTCACTCACTCTTGGACCCTGATTTTCACTTATAAAAATCAAACTATTGGTCATAATGTAATGAAATTTGCTACGGACAAATGTTGGTGAATGAGAAGAACGGTTACGTCGTTGTAGATGGTGCCACACTCTCTCTTTGTGTGAGCATGTGAGTGCATCTGGGCGATTCTGCGGTTAAATGCCTATCATACAGATGTGTGCTTTCAGTCTGAGTTCTTGGCCCTGCTGTTGTGACACTTGCAAAGTCTTCCATTCAATATTTGGTAAAGAAACTGTAAACAATGGTAATATTGTTCGATGTGCATGAAGGAGGACATCCAAAATTGCCAGAAGCAACTGTGCAGGAAGTGAAAAAGCTGGCCTCACCAAAGAAGTCATTGCATAGACTGTTGCAGGAAATGGGAGTTTCCACAGGCACATGTCAACAAACTGCCAAAAAAGCAATTGACGCTGTGACTCCTGATGTGTTCGTGGCTACCTTCTGTAACATGGAGGGGTGTGTGCAGTCCTGCATTGATGGTAATGCTGACCACTTCCCCACACTTGCTGTGATGCCACCATGCTTCTCATACACCAAGGTATGTCCATACCAAATTTCATTACATTATGACCAATAGTTGATTTTTATGAGCAAAAATCAGGGACCAAGAGCAAGCGAAACACCCTGTATAAGAGACAAAATACGAAAAGATTTTTCTTTTGGTCAATCTAATTACTTGATGTTACTTGGGATGTGTTTTCCCATCCAGCTTTACACTACTAAATGAATTTCTACAGGAGGCAATAAGATGACATTTATATATATATATATATATATATATATATATATATATATATATATATATATATATATATATATATATATATATATATATATATATATATATATATATATATATATATATATATATATATATATTGGTGAAAATCGTAACCCCCTGCACCCCTGCTATAGGTAAAATATAAGGTTGATTGTTAAAAAGAAAAGAAACCACAACAGCCGTTTATGTTCATATCCCTCCTTTTCAAATTCCTCAGCATGCCATTGCAAATAAACTAGAATGAGGTCATACTGCTGAGAGAACCTTCATATTGACTGTGGGAATTGTGGTTTGACAGAGGGTTGCCAACTGTAGATCTGCACATGCTCAATTCACAAGTCTTCTGTAGGTAGATTGTTGAATCACAGACAGACATGGGTTATCATGTCTGTGAATGAATTCTTACATTTTCCCATTTTCAATATGTAGAGTTAACAAGAAAACATGTTTCCTAGTTTCAAAAAAACACAAATTTAATTGCAATTATGCAAATGACTATTGTCTGAAATACTTTTATTGCAATATGGCTTCAACACAACTATAAATGGGTACGAGAATATAAGCAGTTGAACAAGATGCTGTGGTCTAGTCAACATGATACGCGACCACCACATGAAGGATCCTCAGTTTAAATATCCCTGTATAATTCTTTTTTAATGGCAGAATGCTAACTAATGTAACTTTGTGAAATATTTTTTGAATATTCAAGGAAAAATATTTTTATTTTTAAATACAAATTACAAATAATTTTGAAACTGCTCAATACCAAACTACTTTAATAAAGTTGTAAGCCAGTGAAATGAGACACGAATGTAATAAATGACAAGTGAATAACTTAAAGCTAGTGTTGTGTGTGGAATTGATATCACTAGATTATTTGCTTATTTGTAGGAGCCCCAGGTTTGATACCTGGTGGAGGCACACAGTCGTTTGGATTCCACTTTAAACTGAAGGTCCAATCCCAATTAGCCTTTCTGTGCATAAACTGGACTTAACAAACTCTGTAAAGAGTATAAAAGGCTAAGCATAAGTATTAAATGAAAGTTTTATTGGGAAAATTAACACCAAAAAGTACACCACCAGCACATTGCTTTTTTAAATTATTATTTAGCATTACTTTTCTGCTACATTTGGCTAATTGTGATAATAAAGGTAAATAAAGATTGGATGAAATTAACTTCAGTGGCAAGATCGAAAGTTGACCACTTAATGTCTTCATTCAGCCCTGCACATTGCAACATGCCATGAAGGAGGGAACACCCAAAAGTGACAATCTCAGTCTATCTGCATCTGATATGAACAGCACCATGCTTTGGCGGTTTATTTTCTGCCTGGTACCTTTATATTAGAGGCTGTTTGAACCCCAGAGCCTCTTCATGCAGGGACATGATTGGTAAAATTTCCACTTGAGATCCAAACCTTTGAGAATTGGACCTGTGTCCTCTTCATGACAGTCAAGATGCCTTGCTGGCTGGATCAGGTGTAAACTAATGCATAATCAGTGTATGTGTGGTGCACTTCCATGGATAAGTGAAAGATTTACAAGGTTGGTAAAAAAACACACACACACACCTGGTATACAGCTCAGCCTATACAACGGCCGATGGAGAGTGGAGTGGTAGTGGAGAGTCACATGACTGTGACAGCCAATCCACATCACTTCTATTGAAGCTGCTTCAAGCAATGCCATGGCCACCACAAAATCAGGCAACACAGCTAGCCAGTCTCCTTCTGCCTGCATGGTCATTGGCCATTGTATGTGTTAACACTAACCGTCACATTACACTTCAATTTAACAATGTTAAATTGCTATGAATTTGGAATAACATTTTTCTTTCTTCTCTGGCCTCTGTTGGATTTCTTATGAAAAACACCATACATTGTGTATGCTGTTACTAATACAGGGTGTGGCAACATAACTTCCTTATTTCAGAACGCAATAAAACCCATGTGATGAATTAGAATTGTTTAATGGTTTTTATTACACTGTAGGTACATATCTAAAGTTATGTTTTACACAGTTTTGAAAATCATATCAGGGAGGTGACGCCCCCCCATTGTCCATACACTGAAGAAGCCGATTTATGGCGTTCTTCATGACCCGAACCAGCATATCAGCGGGAATGTTGGCAATTTCTTGACGGATATTGGCCATCAGGTCTTGGAGGGTCCTTGGACGGGTAACATAAACGCTGGATTTTAAAAAAAAAAAATCGCAAGGGTCAAATCGGGGGAGCAGGCTGGCCACTCCAAATTGCCCCTGATCGAGATGAGGCGGTCCGGGAAGTGTTCCCGCAAAACAGCCATCGATGACCTTGCAGTGTGGGCCGTTGCTCCGTCCTGTTGGAACCAAATGTCCCCTAAATCCAATTCATCCAGTCGTGGAAACACACATTCCTCCAACATGTTCACATACCGGTCTGAATTCAATGTCACTGTGACCTCATTTTCTTCAAAAAACCAGGGACCAACAATCCCAACGGAGGAAATTGCACACCACACTGTGACTTTAGGTGAATGCAAAGGCTGTTGCTGCACTTCTCGGGGATTGGTGTCAGCCCAGTAGCGCATGTTCTGCTTGTTGACATATCCACTAAGGTGAAAATGGGCTTCATCACTGAAAAACACAATCGCGTCCTCTGGAACATTTTCAAGAAATGCCTCACATGCATCCCTCCGAGAAGTGAAGTTGCGTTCGGAGAGTTCCTGCGCAATCACCAACTTATAGGGATGGTAATGAAGGTCATCGTGCAGAATGCGCCGCACTGAACGATCGGAAAGTCCATGGGCAGATGCATGTTTGCACGCAGAACGCCGTGGTGATCGCCAGTTTGAAGCTCTCACTGCCTCAATGTTCTCACGTGATCGGATGGGCCGAGGGTCTCCTGTTCTTCGTCTTGTCGCACTCGCGGTTTGTCTGAACGTAGTGACCCAGGTAACAATTGATTTCCGGTCCGGGACAGGGCCCAACGGGGCTACATGAAAGTGCTTTCGGAAGGTTGGGATAACAGAACATCCGTTTGTAAAGTAGGGCTCGACGGCAAACGCACGCTCCTCACTGTTCCAACGCATGATGGCGACTGACCGGGACGCAAACGAAACTTTATGACTAGCGCCTGTCGAATGAGACCACTCCCACCCCGCTACGACCTCTACAGGCTTCATGGCGTGCATTTCAAAAAAGGAAGTTACGTTGCCGCATTCTGTACTTCCTCAAATTACATTCTTAAATCCACATTGGTTTTCATAAACATAACCAGAACATAGTCACAGGCTGAGAAAAAATTGTTTGAGCTTGGCAGTCATTTTATTGGACAAAAAGGGCTCAAAGAGTATTGCAAGTTGGAGAACAGCTGTTCTGGATTGACAATGAAAATGAAGAGAAAGAAAAGAATGAATTGATTTCTAGATTTTATTTACTGTTATTATACACAGTACGGTATTCACTGCTTATTATACTTCCTTCTTACATATTCCATTAGCCGTCATCACATAAAAATTTAGAAATTATCATTACATTTTTCTCAAAAAGTGCTGTCCATGCAAATCATTTGTTAAAAAAATAAAGCAAAGATATTAAACAATTGAACTCTCACTATACTTGCCACTATAAGTTTGTAGGCCATCTTAAACATATTCAAATAAATTTCAGGGAGAAATGCAATTTACAATTACAAGAAAAACCATAATGTAGACTGGAAGATGAAAGAATATAGTCTTGTGTTACTTTTCACGTAACCTTTACTTCAAATAGAATGACACACATGTTAATTCGACATTTATTTAATAACATTTTTGACATGTATGCCATGTATTGGAACTTTTCTGGAACGATAACAAGAAATTAATTCTTAGCTATTCAAGCACGAGTTCTCTCGGTTGCACAAATAAACTAATTTAGCAAAAAAATTCATGTCCGTACAGTCAATTTTTATGACATTAGCTTCTTAATGCTCATAATAGCAGCCGCTTGTTCATTTCTGTCAATGCAATTTGATGAAAAATGCAGGACAATAAAATGCAGTGTACTATAAGAAAAAACACGTCAAGATATTTGTGACCTGCAATTTAATGTATTCTATGTAATTTCGTATATTTCACTTTTTTACACAAGTAAACATGATTTATAAAAGGGGAAAACTTACATTATCAATTTAACTAGTAAATTGTAAACATTACATACAAGAATGAACTAACCCTAGTACCTAATCAGAGTACTTCATCTTGAAACATTTGTGCCAGAAATCTTAGATAAAAATATATATATATTTATATAAGACTTTTATCAAAAAATTTACTTATTCACTAATGGCATTACAATATGAAAATGTATGGCAGAGAGGAGAAATAATAACTTAACGAACACATCAGTCCGGTATCGTTAACAAACCTCAGGAAGTAAGTGCGACAGCAATAACACTGGTATTTAACAACAACCTGATAAAAGTCAAAATATGTAAAGTCTGCCAATTCTTGACTTATTTTCTGTAAACCTGAATTTAATCTCTGACACAAAATACATAGTGAAACTTCAAAATTCAAAGTCGTTTCACATGAAATGCAAAAGGAACGCAATTGCTGCTCAGGTGTGTGTGTAAATATGTATATACTCCGTATACAGTACATCGATTAACTTATACATATTCGATAAATACCAACAACTGGTATCAGCACATTGTGAAGACCCAGATCCTCTGCAGCAATGCAATTTACTAGTTTTGGAAAATAAATCTGGTGCCTTTCATGTCTCTCACATTTTTTAAAAAAAATATAAATCTGGTTTCTTCAGTGTTTGCAACCCAGTTTCTTCTGCAATTTACTCTCATGTTTCTCGCTGACTTATATTCACTGAGAACTTTCACTGGCTGCTTTCTTCTTTCCCTGTAAAAGGTATTGAAAATTAGTACATTTTTGTAAAAGATATATCAAGAATACAAAATTGAACAAGAATGTTCAGAAATGCCAATCTATAAAACTGGAGAAAGATGTAATACAGGATTACAGGGGAAGGGGTACAATATATTGGAGCACAACTATTATCACAGTTGGCACATAAAGGGTGTTCCGTATAGGACGCCGAATTTGAATTGAGTGCTATTGTTTTGTTTCAAGGTTGGCAGACCTGTTCTTACGAATGTTGGTATCTGTTGTCATGCCGATTAACCTTTTGGATCCCAAGCGTCTCGAACGAGATACCCAAAAGTAACCCTCACGGTCCCAAGCATCTCGATCGAGATGCTGTGTCAAGGTCGTAGTTTTTACGTTATTTCTATTTTTGGCTATAATTTCGTTTTTTTTTATATTGTTTCTAACACATGTATTTAACAGAAATGTTTCTTGCACCTTTTTTTCTTTCTTCATGAAAATGGAGTTGAAAAGGCGGGAAAAGGGACTTCTCTTTTGCGTCTCTTTTCAAGGGAAAATATAAATTTCAAACATTTCAACAATTTTTTAAATTAATTTTTGGGGTTTTTCTCCCTTCCCCCTCCATATATATGCCAAATTTGCATAAATTTTGCATTTTGACATTTTTTTCAGGGGGGGCAGGGGGAAACGCCATTTTTTTTTTAAGAAAAGTATTTTTGTAAGTTTCATAAATCGAACCAAGAAATTAGTCAGTGGATCTAGAAGTTTCCTACACAAAATGTGTATTGAAGTTGCTTCTTGCTGAAGAAATAAATTACTAGAAGTAAACACAGGAAGAATGCTACAGAAAAACAACAAATATAATTTACGAAGAGGATGCTCGATTTGAGCCTTAACTATGGAAAACATGGTGTTTGATGATTCTTCAACAAGTTCAACATTAACCTCCTTTAGCTCTGAAGTAGCTTTTTGACCAGCCAAGTTAATCAAATTACAAGAACAACCCTGAATAAGTAATGAAGGCTGTAGTTTCTTGATTAATGCATGTCTCAAATGCCCTATTAATGCCGATGCATTGCCACATGACAAGGATACAAAATTAACTAATAACCTGTGGTGCAACAGCCCATTGGGGAGCCCAGGCATACCTACTGACTGCTGGTCTCAGTCCCACCTGATCCTACTCGCTCAATCACCCGAGGTGGGAAAACATCCAACCAGTTACGGGGTGACGTGTGGTCAGCACGATGAACCCCAGTCGTTGTTGTGGGTTAGGTTACACTACTCATTCGTAGCTCCCCAATTTGCTCACGATGGTGGGTGGCCACTGGACACATACACAGGCTGAAATCTCAAGAGAAAAGTTGTTATGCTTCCCCAGGAGACTAGAACATGCACAGGTCCCGTAGTGGAACCCAAAGCATGACACCTTAGACCGGACGTCCACAGTGTGGGACGGGTCACACAATTAACTCATTGAATTTCCTTTTTCTTGAATTCAGCATTTCATATATTGAAGATTCCCTCTCCAGTGTTACATTTTGTATTTTGACTCCAATAAAGACAACAGTACTGCAGAAACCTAACAATGAATTTCACCAAACTATGAAACCACCACAGGATACAATTTAATGTTATTTGAGTCTAACTACCATCAGTTGCCAATAAAAATGGGCTTCCCTGTAAAACAGTAATTATGTTATTCTCAACTGTCATGGCCATACTTTTAAGCAATACTGTACCTCCCCCACCGCCTTTTTTTATTTACCAGCATAGTATGCACTTGCAAGGGGAAGATTATATTCAATTAAGAATGCAACTTATTAATACATTCACGCCCAGCTCTGGAAGGGGCATTTAAATGGTCTAAAATAAAATATTGCCACCATCCTGAATTTTCAAGTTTTTCAAAATTGCTCCCTGGAGGCTGCAAATGGCACTATTTTGTTGACTTTTTCAGCCCGGCACATTTGATCTTCAAGAGTTCCTGCTGTCCCCTACCAATACCCCCCCCCCCCCAGTTGTCCTCCAAGGATCCGAACGTGTTGGGCCCTCTGGAGCCCTTGGTAATTTGGCATCCAGGACTTGCTCTTGGGTACCACATCGCACCTCCCCCCATGGTGCACCCCTTTTTATTCGCCAATCAACATGAGGGGGAGAAAATAAAAAATAAAAATGGATTCACTTTCTTTTCTTCACAAACTGGTCTCATTTATGTTCCCAAACTTAATGACATTAGAGTAAATACACATTCACACAACCACTACTAATAAATAAATAAATAAATAAAATAAAACAAACATGCAAAAGTATGCTTTTCCCCGAAACACCACATATGTTACTACGTGCCATGTGCTAGATAAGGTTATACACCTGACACTTAGCCACCATGGAAATGAAATGTTACTTCTATGCATGCACCTGGCCCTTGCCCTTGCATTACATGAAATTAAAAAAAGAAAAAGATTAGACCTTGAAGAATGAATGAAATTAGCATTTCAGCAGCATGGCGTTAACTATCTGCTTTTTAGCATCATCTGCATATGCTGTGTGCAAAGTAAGTTGGGTACATAGATGTCAGTTCTTACTACAAGTCATGGAAGTCGAACTTCAAAAGTGACAATTTCAATGTCTTTAAGGAAAAATTCCACTTTCTTCTACAAATTAACACAATTAATTACTGGGTATCCAAAAAGTCTCTGTGCAGTTGGACCGCAGTTGGCAATGTGTCTAGTACTGAATAATAATAATAGGTGTAGAGTAGCACAGATAGAGAACATGACTATAACAGTCATCTAACATGATTGTCCTTTTGCTAGTCTGCAGCACAACAGCACTAG